>NC_056728.1:266845201-266982701 GCF_019279795.1 Protopterus annectens
TAGCCAGAAACAAGGGGCACAAATGAAAGAAAGGGGGAAAGTGGTTCAGAAGGTGACAATAAACAGTACTTGTTAACAGAAATTGTTGAAGAATGGTTGTAGAATCAAAATAAATTCAAGAATACACATGAAGATTTAAAATACTTATGAGCAAATAATTGAATGTTATCCATGAGTTAAGAAAATGAACAGAGTTTTTGAGTCAAATGGTCCTTTCCATTAATGATATTTATATTTTCTTGTGGGTGCTTCGTTTATTTTATTTATTTTAAATTGACCTGTATTGATGTTACTTTTGCTTATGTCACAGCACTATGCTGTCAGTATTTATTCCATTCCCAGAAACTGTTGCTGCATTCACTAGTCATTCAGAAGGCTCCAATGCCCCTTCCAAGTCATTCAGTCCCACACATTCACTTAGGCTCATAGATTCTTACTAAGCTTGCAGCTAAGGAAACCATAGAGAAGCCACATTAACAATTACTGGTAAGAGACTTAATAGTTACCACTTTGAAGTAGCTTTACCCCATATATCCCAGATTAAAATTTGCAATCACCCATCCAGTCTTCGAGACTGGTTTTAAAGGTTGCTAGAAAAACATGTGCCTGATATGCAAGGCCAGCCTATTCCAAAAATGGGGGATACTTTGGGTTTGGATCTGCCTCAACATCTGGTGTTGCTAATGTGGAATGTGGCATTGTAGGTTTAGGTTTCTAGATTAGTTGTTTGCTTTATCACTGGTTCTGTTTAGGTGAACTAGTTCAAAAAATGCTGAGTAGTACATTGCATGGAACATTAAATGGAGATCACAGCTTAGGAATTGTATGACACTGAGTAGGACTGGGCTTTTAGTCTGTCAGAGTATCCAAGTGTACTTAGACTTGAGATGTTTCTGATAAAGAAATGTTGAGGTCTCTCCAGTTGGTTTAGGTGCTTTGGGATGTACATGCCAATGACAATATATATTCGATGATGGGCCTAATATAAGAAGAATAAAGTAGAACTGTAACTTCTTTCATTAGCTGCCATAAGAATTATATGTGCAAGGTAAGCTGATTTTCTAATCATAGCAATGACATGGTGGTGAAAAAGAGTTTGTAATCAATACAGGTACCCAAGTTCCTGATATCTGTCATAGATTTAAATGAAATGCTATCCATATGGTATACTGTAGGGATATTAAAGTTACTATAGTAAACTATACTGCATTTATTGGCATCAAGGGAAAGAATTATTGACACAAACCATTTGTTTTCTTCTGCTCTTGCTAGCAAACTCGAGTACCAGATACCTGCCCCCAGTTTGCAGTCATTAACAAGCATATTAGCCATAGTCCATTGATATCATCTTGCATGTCAAAGAAGTATACACCAAAGAGGAGGGAGTCTAGGGCAGGAGAGACCTCCCCACACACACTTTTTCCCCTTTATATTTGCACTGTCTTTCTCTTCCTCTAATTTTACTTGTTTACTTTTGGACAGTGTTTATCCTAGTGAAAAACACTGACACATGGAGCATGTTGATCTTCTGGTCTACTGGTCAAATAGATTTAAGCAGGGCATTCAGGTTATTCTACAGGCACACAGGCGCAGTCTGCAAGACCAGATGTTCCTTACGAGGCACAGAAGACTATGGCGATATGATTCTAAATGCCTTATCTTACTACAATATAAATTCTACCCGAATCTGAGTGGATAACAGTCAGCAGCCGATGCAATTTAAATGAAAACAACATATATATGTATATACTTTTTTTTCTTGACATGGTTAGTCCCATTGGGCTAACATGTTACCTTTGTAGCACTTAATCATGTTGCCTTGACAACTTTGGTCTCTTGTCACCAAACAACCTATGATTACATTATCTCCCCTACTTCAGTTCACTAGCATTTGTCTGTACTTTTTTCTGGCTTTACTTCAGCAAACATTGCAGTTGTTTTCTGCATTATCTCAATGGAAGTATTTGTGTAGGTGTTCTCTCTATCTCTCATGTCTATTGCAGCTTAATGACTGCCTTCCATGTATTATGTGGCACATAGGAGCCCTTTAGGCACAATGGTTTATCCTTTACCACAACACATGAAAGTACTTTTCATGTTAGTAAATTTCCTTAGGATCATTTGATTAATTTAGTTTTTTTCTGTGATGTGTGTTGACGTTTTCAACAGGCTAAGGAAAATAACATCACCACTGATGCATTTTACCTGGCCCTTGTCAACACATACCTGTTTTTGGCCTTTAGTTTAATACATTTTTATTCCAGTAGCAATGGAAATGAACTTTTGAGCAGTTAGGAGCTCTTCACTGACCTCCTTTCAGAAGAGTTTTTTTTTTTCCGAAAGTCAATCATCTGGATAATGTCTAATCTTTTTTCACTCACTTGCAACTTCAGCTAGTGTGTTTCATCCATTTGGAGCTGCAACCAAGTTTCCTTTGGTGATTTGCAATAGATTACTAACAGAATTAACAGCTGGGTAAAACAGAGAAGGACATTCATTTTACAGTAGTAGACTTAGAGGTGTTCATCTCCAGAATACATATGGAGAAGCAGATGCCATACGTGTGTGGAGAGGAAACAGGCGACTAAATTAATCTTTCAGGTTGAGGCAGATCTAGAGTTAATTATAGGAGTAAAGAACAAGTGTAAACATTTCCAGGTATATGGTGCAATGCAAGAAAAATCAACTAGGGACTGAGTTACAGGAAAAATGATAAATAAATAAATAAATAAAAACATAAAGAAGCAGGAGAGAGATTCTTGTTTCATTATTTGAAATGAATGGGGATTCAGTATATCAACTTGTCGGAGTAGACTTGCCAGTGATAAGAAGATATGAACAGATAAATAGCTAAGAAGGTAGCAGGAAAGGAGTTTAGGAGACGTCAGTGGTGTATGGTGTAAAACACTGAAGCCCGGTGGGCTGTCCTTCTAGGTACTGAGAAGGTACTGAGATATGCCGAGTAAACCTCTAATAATTGTAATTTCTGATTGGAGGGGGAGTGGTGCCAATGAACGGAAGGTGACAATGGCTGTCTTTTGTGTAAAGATGGTTGGGGAGGGAGCCAGGTTTCAGCTGATTGATCAGTCTTCTTCCATTCTGAGGAAAAGTTACAGAAAGATTCAGTTGGCAGAGTTCCTGAATGGAAATTTCCTGGGAAGTGGCAGGGCAACACCATGAATTCACACAGGAAAAGCTTTTGTCATTGTAATCTAATCCAGTTCTGTGACTGGGTCAACCTCCAAGGATGGTAAGGGAAAGCCTGGTCATTGTAGTCTATCAGGAGTTTAGCACACCTTTGATAGCATGTCTCTTATGATGCTGTGAGAAAGCTAAAACATATGGTTCTAAAGTCCCAACTGGTTAACTACAGAAACAATTCATTTGTACATTGTAAGAAGAGAAGAGTTGGGGTAGTTGTCCAGTGAGAAGCAATTGACCAGTGGAGTGCCACATTATTCCTTTGTTCTGGGATTGTTCCTGTTCAAGATCTTTGCTTTAGTTGTCTCATGAGATTAGAAAATATGGTCAGTCTTTTCATTGATAAATCCAAGTCCGGAGCAGTGGTTACCGATGAAGAGGGAACCAGCTTCCAGCATGATCTTGTGTGTTTTAATGGTGGGAAGACCAATTACAGGTCAAGTTCAATACAAAGAAGTTCTGGGGTTTGCAGTGTTATACACTTTGGTGAGTAGGAGACACATGGTCAAAGGAAGAAAATTATCTTGTTATAGAGATGCTCAGGCCGAATCATGCTGTCCATTGTAAGGGAGCAGTGGCAAAAGCCTGCAGAATGTTGGTCTACACTACCAAGGAGTGCAGTCTTCGTACATGTAGCTATCATAATTCTGTTACTTAAGTCACTGGTGAAGTATCTTCTGAAATACTGTATTCATTTATGAGGGACATTTCACAAAAAGACCTTTACATTGCTGAATGCATACACTGGATTAAAATGGTAGAGGCCATGGCGGACATAGAGGGCAGAGAGCCAAGAGCCAAAAAGTCAAGGGCAGTGAGGGTAACAAAACAGAAAATATTATACTAATGCACCATATCATCAGATGGCAGGTGGTGGTGGTAGTGAAAACTAAAGAGGAATGAATATCAGAGACAAGTGCAAGGAGGTCTGGCTTATAGAAGGGGGAAGGTTTAAGAACGTCATTAGGAGGTATTAGTTCACAGAGATATTTTAAGCACTTTGTAATGTATTGCCTGATGGTGTTTCAGAGTGTAGATACGAAGAGGATTTTAAAGATAGATGGAACCAAGAAGGGAAGGAGAAAACTTCTTAGGGTTAGCTTCAGCATTTGCATGGACTTGGACAAAAGATCTTTCTATTAGCATCTGCTTATAGTCTTTTGTTCTGATGTAGGCACCTCTAACCTTTTTAATGAATGCTTTCAATTTTTAACATTGTATTTTCAACAAATGGAAGTTTTGTGTCCGTGTTTTTAGTGTTTTTTGTTTCTCTGTTCATTATCTCTTTAACAGAAGTTTCTTAAGGGAGTTTTACGAATTTGCTGCTGGATGGGAAGACTGTGGTTGTATTCCTTCCTTTCACATTCTGTAAGCATTACTTGTTTAGACTTTAAGCTGAAAAGGTCCCTCCTGAAAAAAAAAACAATCATGCTTTTTCTTTTTTTGTAGTCATTGTTATTCACCAGGGATGTAAACATAGATTGAGAAATTTCTGCAAAAGCTATGAATACACTCTCTTACATGGCTTGTATTATGTCAGTCTTCCCATTTGTACAGACAAAAATAAACACAATGTAAGGCATCTTGGATTAGATTTTAGTACCAAAACCTGAGAATATTACCTCAGCAGGGATTCTAGCAGACACAGTAAGTGATCACCAGTCTGCTTTCCTCATTTGGAATAACAGGTAATCCAACAAAGTCCACATTTACAAAACAAAAATCCAAAAGCAGCTGGGGATGAAGCTCTCCCAAAAAAAGCAAAATGCAGTAACAAAAGTCCAAACTAGGAGTAAACAAACACGGCTCTCTTGATATTAAATAAAAGACAAAACTTTTATTCAGGTACAAACTAGTGAGCGCTTTCGTGCCTCCTGGCACTTCTTCAGACAATACAAACACTGCAAAAATCTCAATAAAAAAGGGGTTGCCTCACCCACATTATTTCACAGCAACCAACCATATATCTGCAGCAATTAAAATTCACCTGCTGGCAATAATCAGCAAATGTAATGTGAAGTAAAAGACTTCACATATCAACTAGCTTAGGAAATCTTTACATGCAAAATAGAAAGTCTGAAATTACACATAAAAAATAAAATAAAAGCATTAATTCTCACTTTCACTACTATCAACAACTGTATAACCATACAGTCTCTGAAAGCGCTCACTAGTTTGTACTTGAATAAAAGTTTTGCCTTTTGTTTAATATCAAGAGAGCCACGTTTGTTTACTCCCAGTTTGAACTTTTGTTACTGCAAAGTCCACATTTACCTAAGGGTATGTAACATCAAAAAATGTAAGACTGCAAGCAAACTGGAAACCCATGGATACCTCTACTGTCTGCAAAGAAACTGTCATCTACTTCTGTAACACAGTCTAACAATCCTTGTTGTTCTTGCAGCAGTACAGTGAGTAAAAGGTAAAAACTGCTTTGTGTCCATGGATAACAAAGGACTTTAAATGCAGTGATGGTCACACAGAAGAAATCTTGGCTCAGTTACTTAAAAATAAAACCATAAGTCAATCTGCTGAAATACAACAGCTTAAAAATAAACGTGAAATTGCCATAAGGAACAGCAAAAAAAGTATGACAACTTAATAAGCACCTCATTCAAGAAATTCTGACATGTAGTAAACTCTACAAATCTAAAAGTACCATTAATCCATCCCCCATATCTTTAACTATCAAAAGCGGAAAAGAAAATGGTCTCCAGCAACCTGGCCATAGTATTCAGGTTGCCCACGTAGTCAGTTATAGCTGGAAAGTAGAGGCTCACTGATCGCTGAACGTTCATTGGTGTGTTTATTGTCCAGGTAACCAGCAGAAAATCACCTTCTTTGTGACAGTGATTCCCATCATTCAAAGCCCACCACCCTCTGATACTGATAACTCAAGTCTCCTACCACATCAGAAGTTCACAGTAAGTATTTTCATACTTAGAACTCTCTTGAAAAAAAAAAGCTAAGGACGATAGATCAAATGGCTCAGACAACTCCCCCACCCAAATTCATAAAAGTGACTGCTTACAACTTTTCAAATCCATCTCACCCTACTCATTACAGTAGCAGGAGCTTTAGTGAATCCACAGTTCAAGACATAGGGAAAGGGGGCATTATATTCAGTGACTGGCCTAATAAGGGCTGAGTAAAAAGTGACAATGACATCCCTAGACCTAGCCACAGGCCCTTTATTTATAAGATTTGAAGTATAGAAGGACGTTCTTACAATAGACACATGTTGGTCAAAAGTTTAGTACCTGTCCACAAAAGTTGCCAAATCTCCAATGACTGGGTCAACTCTTAGGGTCATATAGTCAATGTGGTAGTTCCCTGGGGTAGTTGACTTCCCAAGGGATACAGTAATGCGTTTTTTTCTGGCATTTAGTTTCAGTTCATGATTTTGGCACCAGCTATTTATTTGAGGCAAACCTTTCTGCAAGATGGCTAAGTCATTTGTGGACTCATTGAATGCATAGAACATAAAACACACCCACATTTCAACTTATTTTACATAGAATAATATATATGATCTAACAAACCCAGTGACTTATTCCCCAAGTGAAACACATTAAATACAATATTAAATATGTGAAAAAGTTAAAATTAAGGCTGCAAAATAATTTAATAAACTGAAATGAAGGCACGCACACTCACACACACAACCACACCAACATATATCTTTACACAATCAATTCCTGTCTCAACACTCAAACTTATTTATATCTTCTTTTTAATTTTAAAATACTTCTAATAGAAGCACCACCATCTTTTATTCCAGAAAACAATGTGGAGTTTTACTTAAGTTGGTACTGTAAATATTTTTTTTCACCAAAGATCCATATCATCATCCCATAAATCAGGCAAAACATGATCTACTACAAAGTACTTAAATGTTCTAAAATCATATTCTGTTTTCTTTTTAAAGCACAGCAGTTCTCTCTAATACATTTGTAGCCTTCTAACTGTCTTGCCAAGATAAAATGCTTCACAGGTGTTGCACTTAGACAAGAGCAACACTCCACATGACAGGCAATTAAAGTCCCCAGGGGAACCTGTTGTTCTATTATAAGAAGATACAGTGATATTAGAACCTTTCAAAATAAATCTACAGTGTTGACAACAACCATATGTGTCTGTGCCTCTATTTTTATTTGACCTAATCTTAACTTTAGTACTATCTGACTCTTCAAATGCCCTACACTTTTTATATGTGAAAAATCATGCTATCATGTTTTCTGTTCATATTTACTTGCGCATACCTAATATATGTGTGTGTGTGTATACATATACATGCACACATGTACATGTTAGATCTGTGTGTGCGTGTGTGTGTGTGTGTGTGTGTGTGTGTGTGTGTGTGTGTGTGTGTGTGTGTGTGTGTGTGTGTGTGTGTGTGTGTGTGTATATTTTATTTATTTTATTTTACATTTGTTGACTGGGCTAGTCCAGCTGGATATATGTCCATTTTCAGTGGAGGCCCGGGGAGAAAAGCTCTAACGGTATTACAAGTAATTCACAGAAACAGGCAATACAAGGTAAAAATTATAAACACATTGAGTCAGAACATGAGATACACATACAGACAGGCATAGTCATAGCAGGAAATTACATAAACAAAGTTTAGTAGATATTTGCTATACAAATTCTAAAAATATAAGTATATAATATGGAGAAAGGTGAAAAAGAAAATAATAAATTTTTTTTAAAAATATTGTTTGTGACTTTTCGGCTTTTCCCGGTTAGGGGTCGCCACAGCGGAACTCCAGTCCGCTAATGATTGGCAGTTGATTTTTACGTACCGGCTTACCAGGCCTGACGCACAACCTTCAATGAAGGTACGCCCATTCATGCATGTCTCCACGCAGAAGACGCTCTAGCTGAGAATCGAACCGGACAGTGTCTTACTATGAGGCGATAACGCTACCGCAGCACTATATATATATATATATATATATATATATATATATATATATATATATATATATATATATACATACATACACACACACGCACATAAATACATACATACACATAAATATATTTTTTAAAATATATATATATATATATATATATATACATATATATATAAAATATATATGTATATCTATATATATATATATATATGTGCATGCATTTGTGTGTATGTGTGTGTATGCATATGTAAGTGTATATTTTAAATATATCTATATAGACCTATGTCATAAAATCGACTTTCTGGAAAAGGTGAAATTGAGAAAATAACCACAATCTGTGTGTTTCAGGATAGGGCTTCACTCACCATGTGAGGGGCATTGCCCCACACATCTTCTGCAAATTATATTTATCAACTCTGAGATCGTACTACAGTATGAAAAAGAGTAAATTCTCTGATCCCTACTGTACCACAATCTCCCTAGAAATAATTCAGCTTTTCAGAAAGTTGATCATATGGTCTCACAGGATCATAGGAGGTTACTAGGCTAATAGCCCCAAGGCCCTTACAAGCCAAATCAAGTTCAACCCGTGTTCCCAAAGGTGTCTGGTTCAAGCAGACACTAAAATCAGCACCTATTATCCCTGTCCAAGAGGGGCACAGGTGAAACCCCCAGGGTGAATTTCCAGTTACCCATCCAATTATCCAAATTATGCTTAAATAGGGCCAGCAAGGGGCTTTGTTTAACATGAAAAGGAAGCTTGTTCCAAAAGTGGGCCAACCTCTGTGAGACATATTTGTCTGTCCAGCAAGTTCTGTTGATATCACATACTAGGTTAAGGTTATTTGAACGAGTGACCCGTGTGACATTTAACTTGTGGATGTGCAGCATGTCCATTAAAGTTGGGTTAGAGATTGCTCTGTATACAAGGCATAGGTCACCTCTGAGCAGTCTGTACAACACAGAGTAAAGTGACAATGATTTCAATCTGTCTGCATAAGACAGAGCTTGAAGACCCTGAATTTTCTTAGTAAGGAACCTTTGTAGTCACTCCAGTTGCTGCAGGTGCTTGGAAAGAAGCGTACCAAAGGGAACAGTATACTCTGTTATTGGCCTGATGAGGGAAGAGTACAGGGGGGGTTCTAACCTCTTTTTTTTCTGGAGACAATGCCCTTACTTATTAGATGAGCAACAAAAATGCCCTTCTTACCACTGTGAAAACATGGTGATCGAAGATAAGGTTGTTTGTCAACCTGTGTGCCCAGATCACTCACCACTGATTGTGTGCATAGGGTATTGCTATTGATGTGGTAGTTTGCAGGAACATCACCCTTGCCAATGATAATGCATTTTTTGCATTAAGTTTAAGACCATGACTTTGGCACCAGTCATTAGTCTGCATAAGACCTTCTTGCAGGATGTTTACATCCCTAGGGGTTTCAATGATCGCTCTCAATTTGCAGTCATCAGCAAACTTTGTCAGCGACAGTCCTTTAGTTTTACCCTGTACTTTGGAGAAGAAGATTTCAAACAGTAGAGGTCACAGAACCGATTCCTGTCTAACACTACTAGTTATGGGTCTGCTGGAGAAGGTGGAGTCCCCTGTTTTGACCGTATGAGTTCTGTCAGTGAGCCAGTTTACAACCCACTTGACAATATGTGGGTTGTTACCCAGCTGGGTGTTTATCAAAGATTCCTCAGTGAAGGATTGTGTCAAAGGCCGTGGCTAAGTCTAGGTATGCCATATGCACAGATTTGCTCTTGTCTAGGGCTTTGGTGACTCTTGAAGAAGTCCACCAAGTTTAACAGGCATGATCTCCCCTTAACAAAGCCAGAGTTGGTGGTGTTGAGCGTTTGGAGATTTCCTTGTCGGGCTAATTAGTCTATAGCTCCCAGGGTGCATGGATGCATCCCCTTTTTGCAAAGGAATGATGGTAACTGTTTTCCATTCTACTGGGAGGAAGCCAGTGCGTAGGCTGTGATTGAAAAGCGTACCCATTGGTGATGCTAAATCCTGTTTTAACCCATATAGAACACAGCCCAGGATGTTGTCTGGTGCCATAAAGGTTATGTTTTTAGTCTTGGAGAGGGCATTTAAGACCTGCTCTTCAGAGATACTAGGTGGGGGACAGGTGTTAGTAATGCTTTGCAGTATATGTGGCAGTGGACTGGGGAGTGAAGTTTTCACTGAAGCTGTCAGCCAGCAGGTGTGCTGTATCCATAGGTTCTATATATGTAGAACCATTAACTACAACTTCAGCGTAAATCTGGGTCTTACCTTTGAGCGTATGAATGTAACTAAAGAATGTCTTGTGGTTATCTTTGGTTAGGGAAGCTAATTTGGATTCATAGTTAGCTTTGGGGTACTTCACTAGGAATCTTATTTGCTTGTTTAAGTTGAGAAGAGAGTGTTTCCAATATTGAGAACGTTTCTTCCTACTCTCAGACAGCAATTTCTTTCACCTGTTGTATAACCTATTAATGGCAGTTGTCTGCCAGGCAAGTTTGCTTTTCATTGAAGATCTTGCTGTGGTTCTGTTAGGTACAGCAGAGTCAATATAATTATACAGGTGCTTGTATAAAGCATTGGTGTATAACTTAGCATAAGTGTCTGTTCCATCATGGTGGGGGGGGGGCTATGAAGCTATTTATGCCATCATGTAAGAGGTTGTATTTGGCCTTAGAGAAGTTTTTTCATCTAGTTGTTACTAAGGGGTAGGGGGTCCTTGTGTTATAGTTACTTCTAGTGAGACTTATTAGTGGTCAGATCTCACCAGAGATGGCACGCACTGAGTGTGGTGCAGCGGTCCCTCATGTTGGTGACCATCAGGTCCAGGATGTTTGAGCCCCTTGTGGGTGTGTCAGCCAGCTGGTCCAGGACATTAGAATTAACAAACTCCAGGAACCTTTGGGCAAGTGAGTTAGAACAAACATAATATACCCAAAACCAAAGTGTTTGGTTGTGTCTTGATTGACTCAAGTAGATCCAAGTAGGTCGAGTGGATTTCCTGATTCATGGAGAGGGTCCTATAGCTGGCAATGACCTGAAGAGGGGTCTTACCTACAGTCAATTGCACCTGAAGTAATTCATGTAATATGTATACATATATATATATATATATATATATATATATATATATATATATATATACATACACATACACACACACACACACACACATATATATATATATATATATATATATATATATATATATATATATATATATATATAGTCTGTATATATATATATATATATATATATATATATATATATATATATATATATATATATATATGGGTCTACTTTAGAACACCGACACGCCAGTTTGCCGACACACAAACCACCGACACCAAACAACCGACAACACACAATACCGACAATGCAAAACACCGAACACCATTACACCGACACACTACACGTAAACAACACATTACACTACATTACATATCCACTAGCCCTAACCCAAACCCTAACCCTAAGGTCCGACACTATCGCACACTTACCCTACCTGCACCCTAACCCTAACTCACTTAACCCACCCCTAACCTTAAGGTCCGACACTACCGCACACTTACCCTACCTGCACCCTAACCCTAACTCACTTAACCCACCCCTAACCCTAAGGTCCGACACAACCGCACACTTACCCTACCTGCACCCTAACCCTAACTCACTTAACCCACCCCTAACCCTAAGGTCCGACAGTACCAGACACTTACCCTACTTGCACCCTATTCCTAACTTACTTAACCCACCCTAAAACATAAACCCGTCACTAACACACACTTACATTACCCAAACCCTAACTCCGACACTACTGCACACTCACCTTTCACACACCCTAACCCTAAATCCCTCACTATTGCACACTTACCTGTCCGCTCCCTAATCCTAAATCCCTCACTAGCGCATACTTACCAAGTCGCGCTTACACGTTCCCCTTGTCGGTCTTCCAGCTGTCGGTATTTCAGCATGTCGGTCAACTGCTTTGTCGGTCCTTTCGCATTCCTCTTCCGCGTGTCGGCAAACTGGCGTTTCGGTAATTTGAAGAGGACCCATATATATATATATATATATATATATATATATATATATATATATATATATGTATGTATATATAGAGAGAGAGAAAGAGAGATTTATTTTGTTTTACTTTAAAGTCTGTTTTCTTTGGCCTGTTTTAGTCTGACTGATGTAATTTTTATTAACTGTATTTAATTTTAACGTTTGCTATTCATATTTACTTGTATGTGTTTAAGATTTCATCTATATTTGCACACTGCTTGAAGCTTTACTCTCTGAGCCTTTACTGAAAATGGTCTTTAACTCAATGAAAATTCCACTATTTAAATAAAGCATACATGTGTACATAAACAAATAAATAAATAAAAAGCCATCTAGAGTAGATATGTGTGACTAAGTATGTTTGTAACTGGGCCTTGTAGTATGCTGAGCAGAGTATGCCAGGAAAAAAAGAACCATTATAAAGTTGGCATGCAGTAAAATAACTACACTGGAAAATATTCCATTTTAGTATAGTTTATCCATTAAACAGTTTATGTTAACTTTCCTCATTTAGCTGCATTTTGTATCCCTGAGGCATGGTTATAAATATGGTTTAGGAGTAACTGATTAAAATGTGCATTTCATAAATATGGTTTAGGAGTAACTGATAAAAATGTGCATTTATTACAGCTATAAGATGTTCACACGTACCGGTATGATTTTATCGTAGTCCATGTAGGTGTAAATGACCTGAGATGTACCTCCCTGGACTATATAAAGAGAGTCATTATGGAGCTTTCAGACTTTGTGTTTCAATCTGGTATGAGCGTAGCATTAAGCAGAATATTGCCATCAATAAGGATTATGTCACAATGTGAGGAAGAATGACTGATTTCAACAACTAGTTGTCTTTCTGGTGTTATTCTTAGGGAATCCAGTACTTACCAACTTGGGAGGACGTGGTTAACAGACCATGTTGCTTTGCCAGGAATGATCTGTACCTCTCTCTTATAGGCTTTCGGATACAGGCTATAACTGTATCCACCCCTTAGTGCCTTTTCTTAGGCAATGCCAAATTGACAAAATTACCAACATAGCCAAATCAACTCAACTGAACCTCAAGGTGTTACTGCTCAATGACAGGAGCCTAAATAAAAAACTACACTCCCTCCAAGCTCAAACTCATGAATATAGCTATCTATGCAGTTACTAACCAATGAGTACCCTGGCAGTGCAAGGTTTCAGTGCCTTCCACACAATTAGACCAGTAGCTATACAGAAAAGGGCAAAAACTGGAGGTGTTTCTATATACATCAATAAAAACATACCTCTTCAGTGGTCAAAGAGGATAACATGCTGGAGTTCCTCCACTTGCGAATCACCATAGACAAAATGCCATGCCATATCCTAGCCAGCTATAGGTCACCCTCTATATCCCAAGAAGATAACATTGCATACTTAGACCTACTGGAGACACTTACCAACCAACCTAACACCCTACTTATAAGAGACTTGAATTACCGCTTTATAGGCTGAGGAATCCTATACAGCCATAAATCTGCAGGCACAGAGTTTCCTGAACTTCATAAATACAAACAGCTTTGACCAAATAGTGGACATGCCCACTAGTGGCTCCAAAGTACTGGACCTTCCACTTACAAATATGAGAGAACAATACACCCCCCCTACACAATGTTTCATTCTCTCTGGTAAGGTCTGACCACAAAGCTCTCTCCCTCAAGATCAGAATCAACTCTTTAATCCCATTAAAACTAGTAATATTTAGGAACTATTCCAAGGCAAATTACCTTTTATTAAGTGATGGTTTGTCAAATTCAGTGCCTCTCCAAACCCAGAGAACACAGCAGCCTGTGCTAAATTGGTCTCAAAAACACAGTATAACCATGTCAGTGGTTGCATAGAGCTTGCCGTACCTACCAGAAGCAAGCCTAGAACTCACCCCAGAAACCAACCACCTGGTTGCATCCCAAATTAAACAGGATGTACAAAAAAGGAAAAATATGGCAAAAATAAGGGAGGGTAAATCTTATAAACACAGAAACTCAAAAGTAAAAAGGAAAATTAGATGGCTAATTAGGTCAAGCAAAGCCAACTTTGAGGTTAAGATATCCTCTTAGGTGAAAGATAATCATTAGACCTTCTACAGCATTGTCAGAAACCTCAAAAGCAGCACATAGCACTGTGCTGAATGTGTGTTTAATGGTGTCACATTCATCAAGCCTGGTAACATAGCAAATCTATTAGCTCAGTTCCAGCCCCCTCCATCCCCAATGATCCCCTCAAAAATACCCTTAAACATAACCCCTCCAACTATAACGAAGAAGCATGTATTGGCTGCAGTTAATAAAGCTAAGAACACAGCCTCAGTGGACCCCAATAACATCCCAGGATGCCTCATAAATAGTCCAAAATATGATTTATCAGGACCCCCTGGAGTCATTATTTAACTATAGTCTTAAAGTAGGCTTTGTGTCATGTGAATGGAGGACTGACAGGCCCATTAGTCTCACTAGTCTTATTTGCAAAGCCATGGAAAGAATTATCATGAAAATTAGCAACAAGGGTATAGGAGACCTGCAGACACTGGATCTATCCCAGTTTGGCTTTGTCAAAGGAAAGTCATTCTTACTGAATGTGTTAAGTTCTTTCAAAAGGTCACTCAGGCAGTAAATGAGGATATGGGCATTGTCAACAAACTTACAGAACTAGGTGTAAACCCTTTATAACACCCTGGATAGCTTTCTCGCTCACTGGTAGGACCCAGGATGTTAGAATCGGTGAGGCCACCTCCACAAAGAGGTCGGTCAGCAGTGAAGTCCTCCAGGGCTCTGTACTAGGCCCTCTCTTCTTTGGCATATACTTCTTGGATGTCAAAGCCAATGTCAAAGACCTTTGGCTAATCAGGTTTGCAGATAATTGCAAACTAGACACAGTCAATGATTCCTCCCAAGATGAGAACACTCTTCAGGAAGGTGTGATACAGACAAATGCTTGGTGCCAAAGGCATGGCTTAACATGCAATACCAATAAATGCATTATGGTATCTTATACATTTAAAGAATTTAAGGAATTACAATCTAGTCAAAATATTGTGATTAAACAAGCTGATAAGGGGGGAGTAGTGGTGCTTGTGGAGAGGGCTAAATACATTTCGGCTATGTCTCTTTTGCTCTTAGATGATGCTGCATTTAAATGTATTACCTGTATGGATGTAAAAAAATGCATTGCGTATGTGAACATGGTCATTTATGAGCTGCAATTGCATGGTGATATAGACATTGATTTATTTAATTATCTGACTGTTTCTTGCCCTGTCACTCCACAACTTTACAGTATTCCCAAAATTCACAAGTCTATGATTGACCCACCTATGAGACCCATTGTCTCAGGTGCTGGTTGGGTGACTGAGCCCATATCTATTTATTTGCAGGGACAGCTCCAACCATTTCTTAATGAATGTGATTCTATCCTACGAGATACTATTGATTTCCTGAAAAAGCTGAAGCTTTGGTATAGTGTACGAAAGATAGACTTGGCTGTTAAGAGGTACTATTTGGTTACATTGGATATTGTATCTTTGTTTACGGTCATTCCGATTGATGCTGGTATTGACTTACTAAGGGAATTTTTGGTATCATGTCCCAATCCAGATTTTGGTAAAATTGAAAATATATGTAGTCTTATGGATGTCATATTAAAAAATAATGTTTTTCTTTTTAATGATTCTCTGTACCTCCAGCTTATGGGTTTGGCTATGGGCACTTCCGTAGCCAACACGTATGCCAATTTGGTACTTTTCCAGTGGGAAAGGAAATACATGTTTAGTGATATCAATCCATATAAACACAATATTAAGTTTTTTCAGTGTTTTGTGGATGACTGTTTCTTGCTTTGGGAAGGCACATTGGTAGATTTGAATGAATTTATGACTTATCTAAATTCAGCATCTTCTTTTTTAAAATTTAAAATGTGCTATTCAGAAACTGATATTACTTTCTTGGATATTAACTTGACACTTGAAGGAGGCCTTATACAGACCAACTTACATAGGAAAGATGTTTGTACGGGAAGATATACACATGCTGGTAGCATGCATGCACCACATACTTTTAGAAGCACAGTAAGGTCTCAGTTATGTAGACTGAGTAGATTTAATACTGATGACCAGTGTTTTGATAAACAGTTGGATGAAATGTTAGCAGATTTTGCTCTCAGTGGATATGATAATATGTTATTGCTTGATGAGAAAAGGAAAGTGTTAGAGGATAGAAAGACAGTGTTGGGGCCAATTTTTCATACAAATGTTACAGATGTGGGGAATAACACTCCGTCCAGTTTACATAAAACATTAGTTAGGTACGTGACTTCTTTCAGTATGAGAACACCTTCTATTAAACAAATTATATCTAGGAATTGGTTAATTTTAATGGCCTCTAATAATTTGAAAGTAATATTAGGTAATAGACCTTACTTTGCCTATAGAAATATGAGAACACTTAAGAGCTCATTGTGCTATAAGGATTTCCCTACTAGTAATACTACATCTCTATTTGGCAGTTCTGGCACACGTAAATGTTACAATTGTTCGTGTTGCGAGGATATTAATGATGATGAGACAGGTACATTTGAACATCCGGTAAATAGGAAGATGTATAGGTTCAATGTGACAGCGACTTGTGTAACAACCCATGTGGTATACCTGGCTACTTGTGTAGCCTGCGATTCTTTCTATGTAGGCAAAACTACACGTAAGCTTAAGGAAAGGATCACAGAACACAAATCTGATATTAGGAGATGTATGGATAGGAATGCCCTATATAGACATATATTGGAATGTGGACAGCAACATTCTTTTAAGTTTAGGGTTATAGATTCTGTTCAGCCCTCCCCTAGAGGTGGGGATGTAAATAATAACTTGGAAATTAAAGAATATGGGTGGATTTTAAGGCTTGCCAGTGACTCTGTACCTGGTTTAAATAGTATGGTCAGCCTTAAACCAATTTTGGTTAAGCTTAGTAGGTCTAGATTATGATATGTAAATCTAATAATAATAACAATATATATACTTTTTAAACCTTTTTATTAATATATGTGGTTTTAATAATATATGTGTTATTGATATACATACTTGCATTTAGTATGCTTTATATGTTTTATATATTTCTATATCTGTTTTATATTGGTGTATTTAAATATTTAGGTCATATGATCTTTTGGCTGTCGGTCACATGACCTGCTTGGACCTATATATAAAGAGTAAGCACTTTTGTATTTTAGTATTGATGAAGGATTGTATCCGAAAGCTCTGCTGTTTGTATTAAAGTGTTTTTTTCCTACTGAGTTTCTCGTTTAGTGAATTTGGCACCTGTTTTTGGTATAAATTGTAGCCAGCTGGCATCTTCAGTTCTTTCATGCATTTCATGGAATCAATAGTATACATTAGTCAGATTAACCAAAACCCTAGAGTTTCAGATAAGTACCCTGCTGGGGAACTTTCTTATCTTTTTTTTATTTACATTTACCTTTTTAAGATGTCAGTGCATAAGGTTAACAATTGCTTGATGTGTAAGAAGCACATTCCACACAGAGATTTCCATAGTTTTTGTCTCATCTGCATTGGTCTGAAGCAGAATTTGCCCAGCTGCTCCCAGTGTACTTATATCAACCAATGGATGATTAAATGTATATGTTGAAATGTATGTGCCTCAGAGATATTGTAGTTGACCTTGGCATGCCTTGTTGTCCATTCATCCTTCTTTCGACTTCCCCAAGAAGAAAAATAGAAGGGCATGAAGGAGATTATCATTTGGGAGGCTAATGACATCATCTTAGTGTCTCATAGTCCCCCCTAAGCTCCAGGGTTCCCATGCCTGTGATGTCCCATTATCTGCTGTCTATGTTGACCTGGGCTTCTGATATGACTCCTCTGGGAGCTGCCATGCTATCCATGTCTAGCATGTCTTCAGAAGTTGAAATTTCATTGTCATTGATCAGACACCATGTCACTTTGCGAGTCCTGTAATTTGGCATACAAGTAATGATTTGCAAAGAGGAGGGATCAGAAGTCAAAGGGGACAGTACAGATACCTTAGACAGCTGCCCAAGACCCAAGGCCTATAAGCTTAACCATGTACCCTAACCGAGGTCCAAGATGTTGAATTCCAAGTGGTTATCGGTCAGTTTACTCCAGGCAGCACTGACTGGGTCTCTTTCCAGGACCCTTTCAAGTTAGCTGAGGGCTTCATGGAATGTATGAAATTCAGGCAGTCAGTTCATGAAAAAGCTTCTGTTTTGGGGATCTCTTCTGCATAAAAGAAAATGGAGCCTTCTCTACAGAAGGACTGAGATTGGTCTGAGTTATGTGTGCCAGTTCCCAGACTCCTTTGTGGATTCTGACACTTTGGACACAGTTTCCTCAAGCTCACCACTTGAGGATCTATCGTAATGTTTGATGTTGTCAAACTCTGAGCTTGCTTAAGGCCATAAAGTCAAACACCCAATTCTCTTCCAGTTATCCAAGTTTCTCTTAAAGGTGGTAAGAATGTCATGTGGTCTTACTTGCTGAAAAACATTTCACCAAATGTTACCCTGTTGTGACAAGTATTATTCAAGAAACCAGTTTTGGCTCTTGAAACATCCACAAAGCTAAAATTAATTATTGTCTTTATCAAATTAGCTGTGACGTTTATCCCTATGGTGGTACCTAATAAATTGTGCGTGTTGGAGTTTTAAACTAATATTAAGTCCCTACTCACTAGTCTGTATTTCATAGTAGACAATGAGAGTTTTTCCTGTCTTTCCTTATGTCTCATTTTCCGAACATTATAGATTGTTTTGGTAAATATGTTTGTATTTTCTCCAATTTCTTAATTACTAGAAGGCTATGCATATAAAAACATATTCAGTAAGAATGCCTATAAAAACATATTCAGTAAGAGGTATTGTAAGATTATATATTTTCATGTGAGGTGTAACTTTCTTCTATCTGAAATGGATTTGCATATTTTACCTAACTGCAACTATAAGTCAGGCTGACACAGAAATGCTTATATGGTGTGTTTAAACATCCTTGGATAGTTCAAATAGTTAAGGAACATGCCAATAAAGCAATCTACCACAAACAGAAGTCTGAACAGACAGGATGCTAGTGCAAGCTTAAAGAATGAAGCCTACGCAGTAGATCTTTTTACTTTCTTGGAAGGAACTGCAGTGTCATAATTTCATCTTGTCTGGTACCAAGAAATGAACAAGAGACAGTGTAAATATTTATAAATACACTGAAGGTTAGGATGGGCTTATACTATAGTAAACTGTACTGTAATCCTGCTCTTGTTGAGAGATTGTACCATCTTCTCTCCTGAAGCAACTGTGAAGTAATAAAATGAAAAACAACTTATTTATAACAAACTGACAGAGCATCTGAAGCTTCAAAATGTTGTTCTCACTTGTGTACCAGTAAGGTCAGTAGTCTAACAGGTCTGATAATTGATTTTATTAAGACCTTTGCATCCCTACCACATAATGTCTACAGCATAAAGTTAAGCTCAAAAAGCCATTTCCTAACTACTTCCAAATAATCAGCCTCAAATGAAAACTTAGTATTCCTGTCATTTAATGCATGCATATGGTTAGCTTAGATTTTTGTTACCAAAGTGAACAACTTTGGATTTCTTTTCATTGAATTACAAGTTACAAGTCTGAGACCAGATAACTAGTGTGTATGTCAACTTTTGTTCTGAACATTGGTTACCAAAGAACCTCCTTTCATATCATCGGCAAATTTGCTGTCTTCAATTTCACTAGATAGGGGAGAACCAGACATAAAATAGTAAACAGTATAGGTCCTGACACAGACCCCCGAGTAACTCTTGCTCTGATATTTCTAAATTCAGAATAACATTCTCCACTTTTAACAGATTTTCTACTGCTTATCTAATCACTAGTAGTCCATCTACAGTACTTTTATATTAACACTTGACTATATCCATTTACTTGGTGCCTAGCTAGTAGCCTCAGGATTTTACTGTGAGGAGCCATATCAAAAACCTATGCTAAATTGAGGTATGTGCTACATTAACAGCTAGGTCTGAATCCAAAAACCTCCCATACTCATTAAGATGAGATTGGTTCTTAGTGAAAACATGTTGGTGGGTATCAAGTCCAGTTGGTAATTTCTTCCAACAATGCTTTTAGGAAGCTCTCCAAACATGTACATATTAATACACAATAGAATTATCTATTGAAGTTGCTTCCCCCACTTATGAGCATGCAGAATAAAAGCATTCTTCCATACTTATGGTACAAAACCATTTGGGGTAGATGTTTGAAATAAGAACATCAAACATCCAGAAATTATTTTAATAATGTTGGCTGCAAAATATCCATTGAGCCCATCAGGCCACACACTTCTTGTGGGTTTAATAGTCCTCAGTACATTATTCATAAAAGTAGCTGTTATTTTAGGAAAATATCACTTGGAGATACCTTTCAGTAGATAAAGGAATCTTTTATGACAATATCCTGTTTCTTTTATTATATTTCAGCAAGGTGATCAACTCCACCAATATTTCAACCAGGGAATTCCTCAAGAGAACTGGGATACGTGGCCAGGCTTCATATGCAAAATCTTCTATCTCGGAAACAGATGGTGTCAATGTCTGTATTCCCTTCAAGCCAGCATTCTTCTTCTGCCTTACATAAGGAAGAAGAAGAATGCCTAATGAACAGAGAAGAGTTACCTGAATAAAGGAGTGCTTTTCAGACTTGAATTAGAGGCTGAGATTCTGACCACAGACTCCTTAGCCCCACATGGGGAGCATGCTGCACATGTAGGGGACCTAAGAGTCCTTAGCAATGTGCAATAGGGCCGTTATGAAGAGGCACATAAACTGAAAGGAAATTATGTCAGCCACCCTAGCTAACAGAGTATCTAACATAACAGAACATTCAAAAATCATTACATCTACACACCAGAAACTAGTTTGCCTTTATAGGATCAATGGATTCCATACAGATACTGCAAGCAAAACTCTAGCCACCACCTTCTTGCTGCCAACTCTCTTAACAAACTTAAACAATGGTCAAAGACAGAAACTTGCCTCCTGCTACAATAAAGTAGCTAAATTTGCTACCAGTCTCACTCATAGGACTCACCATTGTCATAGCTTAAAGCAAGTAAACTGGCTTGAACCTCACAATTACCTAATATCTTCACAGATAACCACAGCACACAAACTCATTCATTATTCAGAAAAATACCCTGCCCTACAAAACCTCTTCCCTACTATCCAGCAAGGGACCTCTGCTCTATTAACATATTCTTGTTACTTACTAATGTCAGATAATGTCACAGGATATTCGCTGTACTCCCAATACGTTGCTAAAGTCTGGAATGTTATCCCCACACAAATAAAACTCTCCAACAAATTCAGTATTTTTAAACTACTGCTTAAAGAACATTTTAACCAATCCTCGTCCTGCACATTCTCATCACATGGTTAAGACTTTGTGATCTCCATACAATACTCAACAAATACTCTCCTTAAACAGAATACTCCCAAATTCTCTGAAGTGAGAAAATAATTTTTATGTAAAACTGCTGCCTCTACAATCTACTAAGTTGCATGTGGACTTTCTGTTTATTAACTTCCACCTCTGTAAAATCTTTGAATGTATAACTATAACTACTGTTTGTGTATAAATGTAAATAGAAATATAACTACTCTGTGTTTAACTGCAACTTAGTATAATGCAATGTAAGCAAATGGAGTTTTTTTCTCTGGTCCTCCACTGAAAAAGGGTTTTACCCAGTCAAACTGTCCTGGTAAACAAAGACAAATGAATAGCAAATAAATAAAATAAATTTGGAGACAGATGTCCCTCCTTTTCTGGACTTTTCAGGACATGTAGCACCATAATCATATGGTACACAGGCAAACAAGGAGGAGTTCACTCCTGTCTCAGGTCTCCTGTCTTCTGTGCTGTGTCATCTTGAAGGTTTGGGAGTTGGTCCTTGAGGTAGAGATATCACTCACAGCCCAGCACATCTCTTTTCAGAACAACAGCTTGGCATGCTGCTTAAGCAAAACAGCACTACATCCCAACCAAGGTTGTTAACGAGGGAAGTGTTTTTAGATCTGGTACATTAGTAAGCTGTGCTAGAGATAGACCTTTTCTCCAGAAAACTGACTACTCATTGACCCCACTGGCCAGTGTTGAATGATATTGCTTTGGCTGTGCCTCAGCAGTCATAGGTAGTGTATATGTATTTGCTGTAACAGGGAACCCGAATCAGTAGAAATCAGACCTTGGTGACTAAAATTAAATGTTATTTTGTCCATTTGTAAAATATGCACTGCGGTCTCCTAGTGAACAATTGTATGTTTATTTATCTGTCTTTGTTTATCAGGAAAGTCTGACTGGGCAGAGTACATTTTCAACAGAGGCCTAGAGAGAAAAGCTCCATTACAGTGCATTTATATTAACACGTGAATTTCAGACAGTTCTCAGAAAAACAACAACTGCATTTCTCGTTAAAAAATAAAAAACAATTACAAAACAGGTATATACAGTAACGTATTTATAGGGTCATAGGTTGTTACTGGGCTAACAGCCAGTAGGGCCCTTACAAAACTAGCCTCACACACCAAACCACTTATGTCCCAGGTATCATACTGGGGGGAGGGGTATGTTAGTTGGCAGGTAGCTAAGGATTTGTAGGGAAGGGTTAGCTAGGATAATACTTTTCTTATTAACAGCCTCAGTCCATAAGGAAGATGGGGACCAGACTGGGGATAAATTTATGATTTCCCATCCAGTTGTCAAAGTTTCATTTGAATAGGGTCAGGGATGAACTCTGTTTTAAATGGATGGGAGCCTATTCCATGGGGTGGAGATCCTTTGGGACACATATCTGTCTCTCCAGCATGTTCTGTTTCTCACACAAATGAAGTTCTGATCCCTGGATCTAGTGTTTCTGGTACTGTTTGTTTTGCAAATATGCAACACATCCATTAGGGCTGGATCTGAGGAAGCCCTGCAAGCCAGGCAAAGATACCCTCTCAGCAGGCTTTAGGAGTCTGAATAAAGAGACAGAGCCTTTAGGCGATCAGTGAAGGGCAGGATATTCATGCCTAAATTCTCCTGGTGAGAAACCTTTGTGGGCATTCCGACTATTGCAACTGACTGGTTAGATAAATGCCAAAGGGGGCATTGTATTCAATGAAAGGTCTGATAAGGGTGGAGTAGAGTGGTACTATAACTTCCTTGGGTTTGAATACCTTACCCTTACCTATAAGTTGGGTGACATAGAATGATTTTCTTATTATCTTCTCTGTATGTTGGTCAAAAGCCAGATTGCTGCCTACATACTTATTTATTTATTGACATTTGTTAACCGGGTTGCTCCAGCTGGGCTTGTGGCCCATTTCAGTGGAGACCTGAAGAGAAAAGCTCCAAAAAAAACACAAAAAGTTTACAGAGAATCAAACATTTGAGTCAAAAATATGGTCAAAATCAGTTATACAAGAAGTTATAGAGACAAAGCAGAAATGCAAACACATGATATATACATATCAATATTTTTACAGACTAAAAAATATATTTACTTATTTACAAAAAGAGTCAAGTCCAACAGTATTGATTGTAGAGTTTAATAAGTATCCATAATAGTGGAGAACTTAACTGTATGTGGAAGGACTGAAAAGCTATATAGTAGGGTTGTGGGGAGCTTAAGTAGGGGATTGACACGGACATATTTTGGAGTTGAGTAGATGAAGTTTGAGTTTTTCTTTAAAGTGGGATGGGTGAATGATGGAACAAATGTCTCTTGGGAGTTTGTTCCAAGCTTAGGTGATGCAGTGCTTATATAGGAGTTTGCCAGCTGTTTTTGGGTTGGTAGATTTGTAGTAGTTGCTGATTAGAGGTATGGAGATTCAGGTTGGATAATAGTGTTATTAGAGGAAGTAATAGTAAAGGTGAATTTCATGTGAGAGAGAAATCGGGGAAAAATAATAAGAGTTTGGTCTTTTTAGGGTTGAGAATGAGTTGATTCCTGGACAACCACTGTTCAGTGGATAGGAAGGCCTGTTGAGTAAGAGTGTGGAGATTGGAGATAATGTCTGAGATGGAAATGAGATTCGAGTCATCTGCATATTGGATGAGGATGGATTGTTTACAAGAAGTATAGAGATCATT
Source organism: Protopterus annectens (assembly GCF_019279795.1). Taxonomy (NCBI): domain Eukaryota; kingdom Metazoa; phylum Chordata; order Ceratodontiformes; family Protopteridae; genus Protopterus; species Protopterus annectens. The sequence continues at coordinate 266,869,544 of NC_056728.1, forward strand.
GGTAAAGACATTAAATAGGAGGGGACCCAGGATGGAACCATTTGGTACCTCTGTTAGGACAGGTATAAACGGAGAAGTGGAAGAGAGCTACATATGTTCCTAGATCCCTTACTACTGGGTCAACTCTTAGTGATGTTTTATCGATAGAGTAATTAACTTGAATTGACAATTTCCTAAAGGGCATTTTAATGCATTTTTGGCATTGAGTTTTGGGCCATGGCTTTGGCACCACTCATTTATCTCTGTTAAACCCACTTGCAAAATGTTTGTGTCTTGGGGGAAATCTATAATAGCCCCCAATTTATAGTCATCTGCGAATTTGGTTGGTCAGAGGCCTTTAACATTAGCCTTGACTTCTGAGAAGTAGATGCTAGACAGGAGCGGGCCCAGCACAGAGCCCTGTGGTACTCTACTGGTGACCATTTTCTTGGCAGACGTGGTCGCACATGTCCTGACTTCTTGGATCCTACCTATGAGCCAGTCAGCAATACAGAGAGTTATGTAAGGGTTTACACACAGCTCAGAGAGCTTGTCAACAATGCCTGTTTGGGCTTTTGTATCAAATGCCTTGGTCTGATCAAGATACACAGTATGCACTGCACTGCTGTCCATTGCCGTGGTGACCCTCACAAAAAGTCTACCAGGTTAAGTAGGCATAACCTTCCCATAACAAAGCAAAACTGGGATGAGGCCAGTGTCTGTAGGTTGACAGTGTCCTTGTTTATCATTTCCATGATAATTCATTCCATGGCTTAGTATATTAGGCTTGTTAGACTAATGGGGCTGTAGTTCCCTGGGTCGGTTGATGGTCCACCCTTGTGAAGGGGAGTGACTGTTGCAGTCCTCCATTCAGATTTGCTATATCACCCTGATCTGTGTAGGTACCATTTATCACCAGTTCAGCACCCTTCTGTGTGTTACCTTTAACATTCTGGACATAGCTGAAGAAGGCTTTGTGATTGTCCTTAGCCTGCAAGGCTATCCTGACCTCATAGTTGGCCTTGCTGAACTTAATTAGTCCTTGTAGTTTCTTGTTTAGTTGTATAAAAGAGCACTTATCTTTAAGGAAGTTGTTTTTTGATTTTCACCATGAGTTTTTTCCTTTTATTATATACCTTGTTTAGGTGAGAATTGTACCAGTGGAGTTTGTTTTTAATGTTAGTTTGGGATTATTTCTGGTAGGTAAGGCAGCTTCTCTGCAGACAGGAGATGTATGAGTGGAGCAGAGTGTTAGATGGGGGCAGTTAGAAGAAGAGAAATATGAGAAGAGTTAAGTAGGGGTGAAATGGGGTGTAATAAAAGCTGTTAGGGGTGTAGTGATTCAAGTAGAGGAGAACAAAAAGTTAATGATAAGCAATAAGAAATTTGTGCTTTCACTAGAGTTCTCAACCTGGTTATGAACACGAGCATGAGCAGGATTAAGTAAAGTATTGCTGGGCTGTATAGCTTGGGACTTTTTAGTCATTCTTACTTGTGTAGGGATAGTGTTTTAGAATTTGGAGCTGTAACAAGAGAATAGTGAGTCCTCCAATTAATTATTTGCTTTAATAGTGATTAGTAGAAATGTATCACCATAACAGAGGACCCTTGTGGGCATGTAGGGCAGTAATTTCCTTTTTAATACAGGGCATCTTCAGGATAATATCCTCCACAACCTTAAGTAGTGTAGTATCAGCTGTCTCCAACCTTTTTTGCACCAAGGACCAGTTTCATTTAAGACAGTTTTCCATGGATCGGTCATCATGCATGTATAATAAAACATAATAAAATGCATAATAGTTATTTATTTATTTAGTTGACATTTGTTTACCAGGGACTAGAAGTCCATTTTCAGCTGAGAGCCAGGGAGAAAAGCTTCAAAGTACAATAAAAAGACAATGGCAAAAAAAAAAAAAAGTGTACATTCTGCTTAACAGCATAATACGTATCTACTATGGTTGAGAGGTACTTAAACCTAATGGCAACCTTATTGACTTTCTAAATTTATAAGAGCAGTACTTAAAATCTAAAACCTATTGTTTGGCTCTGTCCAAATTTATTGTGTGGGAGGTTGAGTAGTATGGTTGAGAGGTATGTATACCTAATGGCAACCTTATTGACTTTCTAAATTTATAAGAGCAATATTTCAAATCTGTCCCTATTATTTGGCTCTGTCCTGATTTATTGTGTGAAAGGTTAAATGGTATGGTCGAGAGGTACGCAAACTGCATTGCTGCGGCTGCCAGGGTTAACTCTCACTCTTCACTCTCTCTGTCTCACACACACAAGCACATACACACACAAACACAGTCTGTTCTGCTTTCATGCATGCATTCACTCACACATGCAGACAGAAACATACACACACAGTCTCTCTTGCTTTTATGCATGCATTCACTCACACATGCAGGCAGAAACATACACACACACACACACACACACACACACACACACACACACACACACACACACACACACATGCGCGGTGTCTTCTACTTTCATGCAGGCATTCACTTACACACACAGACAGAAACATACACAGTCTCATTTGCTTTCATGCAATCATTCACTCACACAGGCAGAGAGAACATACACACACACACACACACACACACACACACACACACACACACACACACACACACACATACACACACACACACACACACACACACACACGGTGTCCTCTACTTTCATGCATGCATTCGCTCACAAATACAGACAGAAACATATAGACACACACACACACACACACACACACACACACACACACACATATATACACTTTTTTCAGCTCCCTTGATTTTTATTTTACACTCGCTAAACAGCAGAAGCGCTGCTTAGTGAGTGTAAAATAATGGCGTGATCATTCTCACTGCTCACTCTTTCTAATACACACACAGTTTCTTCTTCTTCTTTCACACACACACACATTCTGCTTTCATACATGCCTTCAATCACACACGCAGACAGGTATATAAACACACTCACACACTTACATAAGTACATTCACTTTTTTGTTTCACTCATTGCCTGGAGGCACGGTACCAAATGATCCACGGTTCGATAGTTGGGGACCGCTGGTGTATATACAGTGCATATAAAAAGTTTAAACTCCCCTGTTAAAATGCCAGATTTTTGTGATATAAAAAAATGAGACCACAATAAATCATTTCCAAACTTTTCCCACCTTTAATGTGACCTATAACCTGTACAAATCAATTGAAAAACAAACAAATCTGTTAGGGGAAAAATATAAAAAATAAATAATGTGCAATACACTGGTTGCATACGTCTGCACAACCTTAAATTAATACTTTGATGAAGCACCTCTTTTTAATTACAGCATTCAGTCTTCTTGGGTAGGAGTCTATCAGCATGGCACATCTTGACTTCGCAATATTTGCCTTCTATTCCCTGCAAAAGCGCTCCAAATCTATCAGATTATGAGGGCATCTCTTGTGCACTGCCCTCTTCAGGTTACTCCACAGATTCTTTATTGGATTTAAGTATGGGCTCTGGCTGGGCCATTCCAAAACTTTAATTTCTTCTGGTGAAGCCAGTCTTTTGTTGATTTGGATGTATGCTTGGGGTCATTGTCATGTTGAAAGGTGAAATTCATCTTTATCTTCAGCTTTCTAGCAGATGCCTGAAGGTTTTGGGCCAAAAGTGACTGGTATTTGGAAGTGTTCATAATTCTCTCCACATTGACTAGAGCCCGAGTTCCAGCTGAAGAAAAGCAACCCCAAAGCATGATACTGCCACCACCATGCTTCACCATGGGGATGGTGTTCTTTTGGTGGCATGAAGTGTTGTTTTTGTGCCAAACGTACCTTTTGGAATTGTGCCCAAAAAGTTGAACCTTGGTCTCATCAGACCATAACACATTTTCCCACATGCTTTTGGGAAGCTTGATGTATTGTTCTACAAATCTTAGCCGGGCCTGGATGTTTTTCTTTGTAAGAAAATACTTCCACCTTGCAACCCTACCCCATAGTCCAGACATGTGGAGAATAGGAGAGATTCTTGTCACATGTAGTACACAACCAGTACTTGCCAGAAATTCCTGCAGCTCCTTCAGTGCTGCTATAGGTCTCTTGACAGCCTCTGTGGTCAGTTTTTGTCTTGTTTTTTCATCAATTTTGGAGGGACATCCACTTCTTTGCGACATCACTGTTGTCCCATATTTTCTCCACTTTTTGATGACTGTCTTTACTGTGTTCCATGGTATATCCAATGCTGTGGACATTTTTTTGTATCCTTCTCCTGACAGATACCTTTCAACAATGAGATCTCTTTGATGCTTTGTAAGCTGTCTGCGAACCATGGCTTTTGCTGTAGCAGGTAACTGAGTAAACATCAGAAAAATCCTACTAGGACAGCTGAACGTTATTTGGGGTTAATCAGAGTCTCTTTAATTGATGACAGGTGTGTAACCAAGAAGACTGAATCCTGTAATTAAATCAAAAGCTGCTTCAACAAAGGATTAGTTTAAGGGTGTGCACACAGAGCAAAGTATTAGTTTAAGGGTGTGCACACTTACGCAACCAACGTATTGTACATTTTTTTTATTTTTTATATTTTTTCTCCTAACAGATTTGTTTTTCAATTGAATTGTACAGGCTATAGGTCACATTAGAGATGGAAAAAGTTTTGAAATGATTTATTCTGGTCTCATTTTTTTATATCACAAAAACCTGGCATTTTAACAGGGGTGTGTAAACTTTTTATATCCACTGTAACTGCTGTGACATATACATAAGGTATACATGCACAGTCCTACATGTTCATGTTTTCAAACCCATTTCTCTTCTATATCTTTTTCTCTTGTGTAATATTCTGTGTACTTTTACTGGTCTGAGCACATAATGTCAGTCTTAAATCTTTAAGTGCATGTGAACCAGATGTTCATGAAAACATACTCAGAAGATCTTCAGCTGTCCCTTGAAAAAGAGTTTCAGTACATGGGCAAACTAAGCTCATTAACATAGTGGTTTAATTGCTGTTTTTTTATTGGTTTACTGATTGCAGCAGTAATTAAAAATATGATGAATGCATTCAGTGATGCACATCCTCATGTTGTCTTTGCCTGTGTATCAGAAAGCTGTATCAAGGTCAAGAGTGTACTTTGGAAGAAAACTGTGTGCCTTTTATAGTAAGAAACACTTAGGAGCATGTTTTTATATTTATTTACAGATAAATCTGTGAACACAAAGTCCAAGTCACAGGTATCCTCTTTCCATTCTGGAAATAGGAGCTTAGGGTCATAGGTAATGTACAAGGACATTTAGAAGTACATGAGTAAATGGATACATAGCTGTCCACATTAATATTTGTTTGTTATTAATGGAGTAAAACTGTGTCATCATCCTCCTTATTCTGTTTCTTTGTAATGTCAGTCTTGTATTTTTTTATTTGCTGATCACATTCTTTTTGTTTGTGCCAATCCATCGAGGTTATCTTTCCTGTGCTGCCTTGTACCTTTAGAGTCCCACCATCATTACCTATGTAGCTCACAGCATTGCATTATTGCGCATTAGAATGGAAATCGTCGCAGTGGGAATGCTTTCTACTGCAACACCTTTTAAAACCCTGTTTAGGAGGGCTCTCTAAGAACAGCATATGAGCTCTTAATGATCTGAATTGCATGGGGGTGTACTCTCATTACAGCATATGAGCTGTTAATGTTTTGGGATGTCATTGCCATATTTGGTTTCCTTGCAGTCCTTTGCAGTCAATAAATTTGCAACTAAGTCATAGCTAGGGGAGCAGCTGTCCTGAATGCAAGCTGTTAGGGGGCACAGTCAGCATTGTAGCAGAGGTGCCAGTATGTCCCTGTAAGTCAGTAATATGATCAAGCTTATATCGTTGTTTGATGCCTGGGCTTCAGTGCCGAATATCAGTACTCGTTTAAGCAGCTTTGATTGAGATTGTGAGTGCTTAAATGATTTTAAAGGCTGTTTACACTGTGTTTCTGTATGCATGTGTGTGTGTATCCTTGTAGCAAGGAGCTTGTATAGCTCTTTCCATCGGTTTTTGAAGGAAGAAAATATAGCCAAAGCTGTTATGTAGAATGGAGGTAGAAGTTTCAGCTTGGGATTTGCCCATGCATATATATATGTTCAAGGATAATAGTTGTTTACAGAGCTCTTCTTCCCAAGCCTCTGCTGAAGAGCGGTCACATGTGTGCCTAATCAGACCATTCTGGCAATGAAATGTAAATAAATAAATACGTGAACAGATGAAGAAGGACATCATTTTTTCATTTACTCATTTAATTACAGGCTAATGGGTTAGACCACAGGGCCCATTGTCAGGTACAACTTGATTATAGAAACAAAGTGTACAAATACACAGGAATATAAGTGGACAACAACTATTAGAAGTTTATAGCACAACTGCATTTCTAGATAGAAGCATTCACAAAAAAGGAGAGACTGAGACAGATGTAGACTATTCTGTTGTATAAAATAGTTAATTCATTATGCATATAAGAAAGGAACTTGGAGTGCATTGCAAACTGCCTTGAGGCAGCCACGGTAATAGTTAAGGGGATCTAATTAAAGAGTAAGTGACCTAATAAAAGCAGTCTGTAGAAAAGGGTTACTTGGGAAAAAAATATATAGCGATGGGGGGTGTTAATTGAGTAAGTAGGTAAGACTTTAGTGACTGTTGAAAGTTGAGAAGAATATTTTTAATTTGTTATATATGCAGGGTGGAAATTCCATATTCTAGATACAATGGTTGAAAAATATTTTAATGAATTTACAAAATGCATGCCTCTCAGCTGTCCAGATTGTTTGCAGAATGTCAAGATCTTTGCCTCTTTTCCTCATAAAATTTGTGTTTTGGGGCAAATCATTGAGGGTTGTAGATAATTAGTAATGACAGACATTTGAGTTCCAGACTTCGTACCCTTCAGAAAATGTATACTAATGCAAACATCTTGTTATTCTAGCAACTTTCTAAGTTTTGAATTAAATACGCTCCACAAAAACCAGTAAAACAAGAAGCGATGTCCTGGGCGTCCAGAAGCTTTATTGCTCACACAAATTTCGTTAAAAATAATGAAAATACAATTTAAAAAGAAATACAACTTAAAAAGAAATACAACTTAAAAAGAAATACTGAGCGTTTTCACCCGCTCAAAATAATGCGGGTTTCTTCAGAGTACAAATTTCTTGTCTTTACACTAGCCTTATATAGTAAAATAATTAAATATATAAATTGAATAATTAATTGATTGATTGTTACGCAACGCTAATACAAAGTACTAATTGTTTATATTCTTGTTTCTTACTTGAATATTAACCCTTAAACCAAACTGTTAATCTTAAGCAATAAAAGTGAGTTTCGTATAACTTTTAAATAACTTTTAAATAACTTTTAAAGGAAGTTTGTATAGTATCTAACTTTTAAAAAGACGTAATGTTTATTTATTTATTTATGAGGGCATAAAACTTAAAATTATGTGTGTTTGTATAACTGCTTAAAAATATGTGAGAATTAATCAGTTAATAAATATAATTTTTATAAATACAATTATATTAAATAAATATGTTATAAAAATAATGTATTTAGTAAATACATATGTATATGTGTAAATAATAATATTTAATGTATGAATAAGTAGTTATATAATTATATAAATAGTAAGATAAAAACAAGTTATAAATATAAATCCATAGTTATTTACACTTAAATGTTTGTATAAAATATATACATGAATGTCAAAATATGTGTCCAAATATGTAACATAAATATTATATAAAAAACGTTCTAAAAATTGACATTGTTCATATTAATAATCCAATCTCATGTATTACATAAAATATGGTGTGTTGATAAAAAACAATTATAAGGTTTTTTAGTTCATAGTGTAATAAGAGTGAAAAAATTAAAAATGATGTTTTAACATTAGTATTGATAAGTAAAAATACAGTAACAATTAATACATCACATACAATGGAGTGTTTTCTGACACTCACTCGTAGTGTAGTATTTTGTGGGTTAGTAATTAAAAGACATGACAATATATTTATTTCTACGTGACACATATAAATTTTCTCTCTTAAAGACCTAGTCAGATGCATAATGATTTGTATTTCAAGATACTAGCAATACTGATGTGCCCATTCAATCCCGGTGTAGTACTGGCATTAAATCGAAGCTGCCACAGGCACTCCTTAGTTAGCAATAGGTTATCTAAGTTACCTTCCTTTTCCCAGGGATTGTGTATTCTGTCTATTATGAAAAAGATGAATCTTTTGAAGTTGCAGCATGTAGTACTATGAACATAGAGAGCATTAGTTTCTTTTTTGTGTTTAATGTCTCTTGCATGCTCCATAATTCTTTCTTTTAATTTTCTCTTAGTTTTACCTACATAGTATGCAGGACATGAAATACAACTAGCTAAATAAATAACTATTTTCGTATTGCAGTTACATTGTCCCGGGCATTGAAGTGTTTTCCCATAATCGTACACTGTACAGTAAGGTCCATCATTAATGTATTTGCAACTTTTACAAAATCCACATTTCTTCATGTTTGATATCTTAAATCCAGACACCCTACTTTCAAAAATCTCCTTCAAATTGGTACCCCTACTATATGTTATTCTCAGGTATAAACCTAGGGTCTCTTTGAATCCTCTATTGTTATTAAACACACAATTCCAAGTATCATTTAGAATTGTAACTATCGCCTTGGAATTATCATTGTAAGGTATGATAAATGAATCCTTCTTACTTATGAGTTCTTGTTCTTTTGATGTTATGTTTGTTCCATTACAGAGTATCGGTTTAAATTTTGTATCCCTGTTATTTGACACCTCCTGGATTACTGAGTCTAACAAATTTTGCGGGTAACCCCTTTCTGAAAACATATCCTTTAATAGTCTACTTTCTTCCAAGAAGTTTTGATCATCACTAATGATGCGTGAAAGTCTAACCATTTGGCCTTTCACCAAGTTTTTCTTCTGGAAGTAAGGGTGATAACTTTCATAATGCAAGTAACTATTTGAATATGTTTTCTTGCGGAAAATATTTGATTCGATCTTGCCATTTTTATTGTACATTTTAATGTCTAGATAATCACACTGTTCATAATGTATTTGAAATGTAAATTTAAGGAAGCTGGTACTTGTGTCTAAATAATGTATAAAATCTTTTATGTCACTTTCTTCACCTTTCCAGAAAATCAAAATATCATCCAGAAATCTAACATAAAAAATAATGTTCTCCCAGTAACTAGATGTAAAAACCTTTTCGGTTTCCCAATGTGCTAGGACTAAATTGACATAAGTGGGGGCATACCTAGCCCCCATTGCTACTCCTGTGCATTGTTTATAATATTCCCCTTCTAGGAAAACATAGTTATTGTTTAAGATCATTTCCATAAAATCAACTAAAAGCTTCCTTTTAACAGTGTGATATCCACTATGTTTATCTAAAATCTTCTCAAAGTGTGTCAATCCTTCATTGTGTGGTATAACACTGAATAAATTGATAACGTCAACCGTTATCATAGTATACTTGTCCCCTGTGTATTTCTGATTAAATTCTCTAAGTTTTTCTAAGCAATTCCAGGAGTCCTTAATTATGTGTGGAAAATTCGTACTGATACCTTTACAATGTACATCAACAAATTTAGCTATAGTTTCAAGTTTAGAATTTTTCGCTGACAATTGGTCTGAAAGGTGGATTTTGGGTATTTTTGTGTACTTTAGGTATACCAAATATCATAGGGGTGATTGGATGTTCAACAACTAAGAAATCATGTTCTTGTGTGTTGATCATGCTTTCCATCAAATAGTCATATAGTAACCAGTCTGTCTTTGTGTATGCTCTTTGTACTTCATATTTAGAAACTTTTATGTATGTTTCTTCATTTTCTAACATGGTTACCATTTTGTTGATGTAGTCTAACTTTAACATGATCACAACGCCACCACCCTTATCTGGCTTCATAATTCTGTATTTATTGCTGCCACAAAGTTCTGCTACACAAAATCTCTCAGTGTCAGTTAAATTGTCTTTTTTTATATGTTTTTTCTTTAATTCCCTATGTATTTGGGACTCACACAATGTTTCAAAAACTTGTATAACCGGGTTGCTAGGTGGTACAAATGTACTAGATCTTTTCAGTGTAATAAGCCTTGTGTCAGTGTTAACCTCAACAGGTGTCTGTTCCTTAGCAAAAAAACATTTTTAAATTCAATAACCTCACATAAAGTTTCAAATTGATAAGAATTTTACCTATATCACTTTTAAAATACGGAACAAATGTAAAGCCCCTTTTAAACAAAGTAATATGACCTTGGTTCAAATGCAATTCACTGTAATTGTATATGTTAAAGCCACCATTAGTAATAACATCACAAACATCATGCTTAGTTATTTCAAGGTTTTCAGCTGTTAAATCAGTATCACTTAGGTCAGTGGAGTGTAACATATTCCCCATACCTAGAGCAAAAAAAGGGTTGTTATGTTCATTCACATTTTCACCCATATTATCAGTATTGATAATGTCATTTGGTACAACAAGTACAGTAGTGTTGAGTATATCATTTAATAGTAATGGGAATTTGTCCTGAAGTGAGCTTTCCTTCCTTGATTTAAATACTGATCCCCCCCCCCCCGGTACCTGTCTTTTATTCTCTCTGACCTCCTTAGTGGGGGTTGCTCTAATAAAACATCATTGTCTCTATAAAAATCCCTTTGCATTGCATTTCCATTGTAGTGTCCATAATTGTTTCCACTATTGTTTGCATTGAATACAGTTTTATCCCTGTTCAAATCATAATTCACATCATTGTTAACAGAAGGCTTTACTATATCATGATGATGTACAGATAGTTTAAAATCCTTAAAATGATGGTATGCCCTCTCGTTAGTATAATCATTACTATCCCTGAACAATTTTTTGTTCTTGTATTCTAAACCTCTCATAACAAAACTGTCAATCTCCTTTAAAACGTTGTCCATCCTGTGTTTATGTTCAAATAACAAGTCATTCTGAATGCTATTGTCCAGTTCTATTAGTTTTTCATTCAGCTTAGTCAGTCTGTGATTGTTGTTCTTAATTATCAATTTTAACAATTCAAGACCAGTTTTATCGTATAGTGATAACAGTTCGTCAAATAAAACACTGTCATTACTGAAACCAAAAGGCAATTTAAATATACGCAAACCTTTAGGGACCTGCTCCAGTTCCAGGGACCTTTCTAGGAATGCATTATCCATTTGTATGGTTTTGAACTGTTTCAGCATTTTTTCGAAATCCACAATCTGTTGATTTAAGGAGCACATGTCCTTCATACTTCCTCTAGGTATACTTTTAAATGATGGTGCCTGCAAAATAACATTAATATTTTCCCATCTCCGATTATGGGCGTTTGCACCTCTCCCGTCTCCAGCGTTCAAATTCGCACTCTCAGTCATACCGGACCTTGAATTCACTTCCTTCTTCCTTGTGTCACCTCTTGAAGAGTTCGATGAACCATTGCTGGCCGACGGAGCAGTAGGACTGTTACCTGGTGTGGAGTGAAGGGTAAATAATTGCTCCTGCGATTCCGTTAGAGTGATGCTGAGATCAGCATCATTATTTTTGTTCTTATTAATACAGTTCCCTTGGATTAACTGTATTAAGCGTTGCGTCGCCTCCAAGTGCTGCTTTAGTAATACCTCCATACAAAGGTATAAAAATGTCAGTGCCGGTGTCAAAAAATTCTCGAAGAGAATAAAAAGTTCTTTGAAAGTTCCTTCAAGAAATAAAATGTTCCATTTTGGATGTTCCGTTTACAGTAGTGTGGCTAACTTGCTTCTCTGATGCCCTGGAATCACATTCACGGTTGTGAATTAAATACGCTCCACAAAAAACAGTAAAACAAGAAGCAATGTCCTGGGCATCCAGAAGCTTTATTGCTCACACAAATTTCGTTAAAAATAATGAAAATACAATTTAAAAAGAAATACAACTTAAAAAGAAATACAACTTAAAAAGAAATACTGAGCGCTTTCACCCGCTCAAAATAATGCAGGTTTCTTCAGAGTACAAATTTCTTGTCTTTACACCGGCCTTATATAGTAAAATAATTAAATATATAAATTGAATAATTAATTGATTGATTGTTACGCAACGCTAATACAAAGTACTAATTGTTTATATTCTTGTTTCTTACTTGAATATTAACCCTTAAACCAAACTGTTAATCTTAAGCAATAAAAGTGAGTTTCGTATAACTTTTAAATAACTTTTAAATAACTTTTAAAGGAAGTTTGTATAGTATCTAACTTTTAAAAAGACGTAATGTTTATTTATTTATTTCTGAGGGCATAAAACTTAAAATTATGTGTGTTTGTATAACTGCTTAAAAATATGTGAGAATTAATCAGTTAATAAATATAATTTTTATAAATACAATTATATTAAATAAATATGTTATAAAAATAATGTATTTAGTAAATAAATATGTATATGTGTAAATAATAATATTTAATGTATGAATAAGTAGTTATATAATTATATAAATAGTAAGATAAAAACAAGTTATAAATATAAATCCATAGTTATTTACACTTAAATGTTTGTATAAAATATATACATGAATGTCAAAATATGTGTCCAAATATGTAACATAAATATTATATAAAAAACGTTCTAAAAATTGACATTGTTCATATTAATAATCCAATCTCATGTATTACATAAAATATGGTGTGTTGATAAAAAACAATTATAAGGTTTTTTAGTTCATAGTGTAATAAGAGTGAAAAAATTAAAAATGATGTTTTAACATTAGTATTGATAAGTAAAAATACAGTAACAATTAATACATCACATACAATGGAGTGTTTTCTGACACTCACTCGTAGTGTAGTATTTTGTGGGTTAGTAATTAAAAGATATGACAATATATTTATTTCTACGTGACACATATAAATTTTCTCTCTTAAAGACCTAGTCAGATGCATAATGATTTGTATTTCAAGATACTAGCAATACTGATGTGCCCATTCAATCCCGGTGTAGTACTGGCATTAAATCGAAGCTGCCACAGGCACTCCTTAGTTAGCAATAGGTTATCTAAGTCACCTTCCTTTTCCCAGGGATTGTGTATTCTGTCTATTATGAAAAAGACAAATCTTTTGAAGTTGCAGCATGTAGTACTATGAACATAGAGAGCATTAGTTTCTTTTTTGTGTTTAATGTCTCTTGCATGCTCCATAATTCTTTCTTTTAATTTTCTCTTAGTTTTACCTACATAGTATGCAGGACATGAAATACAACTAGCTAAATAAATAACCATTTTCATATTGCAGTTACATTGTCCCGGACATTGAAGTTGGGAAACCGAAAAGGTTTTTACATCTAGTTACTGGGAGAACATTATTTTTTATGTTAGATTTCTGGATGATATTTTGATTTTCTGGAAAGGTGAAGAAAGTGACATAAAAGATTTTATACATTATTTAGACACAAGTACCAGCTTCCTTAAATTTACATTTCAAATACATTATGAACAGTGTGATTATCTAGACATTAAAATGTACAATAAAAATGGCAAGATCGAATCAAATATTTTCCGCAAGAAAACATATTCAAATAGTTACTTGCATTATGAAAGTTATCACCCTTACTTCCAGAAGAAAAACTTGGTGAAAGGCCAAATGGTTAGACTTTCACGCATCATTAGTGATGATCAAAACTTCTTGGAAGAAAGTAGACTATTAAAGGATATGTTTTCAGAAAGGGGTTACCCGCAAAATTTGTTAGACTCAGTAATCCAGGAGGTGTCAAATAATAGGGATACAAAATTTAAACCGATACTCTGTAATGGAACAAACATAAGATCAAAAGAACAAGAACTCATAAGTAAGAAGGATTCATTTATCATACCTTACAATGATAATTCCAAGGCGATAGTTACAATTCTAAATGATACTTGGAATTGTGTGTTTAATAACAATAGAGGATTCAAAGAGACCCTAGGTTTACACCCGAGAATAACATATAGTAGGGGTACCAATTTGAAGGAGATTTTTGAAAGTAGGGTGTCTGGATTTAAGATATCAAACATGAAGAAATGTGGATTTTGTAAAAGTTGCAAATACATTAATGATGGACCTTACTGTACAGTGTACGATTATGGGAAAACACTTCAATGCCCGGGACAATGTAACTGCAATACGAAAATGGTTATTTATTTAGCTAGTTGTATTTCATGTCCTGCATACTATGTAGGTAAAACTAAGAGAAAATTAAAAGAAAGAATTATGGAGCATGCAAGAGACATTAAACACAAAAAAGAAACTAATGCTCTCTATGTTCATAGTACTACATGCTGCAACTTCAAAAGATTCATCTTTTTCATAATAGACAGAATACACAATCCCTGGGAAAAGGAAGGTGACTTAGATAACCTATTGCTAACTAAGGAGTGCCTGTGGCAGCTTCGATTTAATGCCAGTACTACACCGGGATTGAATGGGCACATCAGTATTGCTAGTATCTTGAAATACAAATCATTATGCATCTGACTAGGTCTTTAAGAGAGAAAATGTATATGTGTCATGTAGAAATAAATATATTGTCATGTCTTTTAATTACTAACCCACAAAATACTACACTACGAGTGAGTGTCAGAAAACACTCCATTGTATGTGATGTATTAATTGTTACTGTATTTTTACTTATCAATACTAATGTTAAAACATCATTTTTAATTTTTTCACTCTTATTACACTATGAACTAAAATACCTTATAATTGGTTTTTATCAACACACCATATTTTATGTAATACATGAGATTGGATTATTAATATGAACAATGTCAATTTTTAGTACGTTTTTTATATAATATTTATGTTACATATTTGGACACATATTTTGACATTCATGTATATATTTTATACAAACATTTAAGTGTAAATAACTATGGATTTATATTTATAACTTGTTTTTATCTTACTATTTATATAATTATATAACTACTTATTCATACATTAAATATTATTATTTACACATATACATATGTATTTACTAAATACATTATTTTTATAACATATTTATTTAATATAATTGTATTTATAAAAATTATATTTATTAACTGATTAATTCTCACATATTTTTAAGTAGTTATACAAACACACATAATTTTAAGTTTTATGCCCTCATAAATAAACAAATAAACATTACATCTTTTTAAAAGTTAGATACTATGCAAACTTCCTTTAAAAGTTATTTAAAAGTTATTTAAAAGTTATACGAAACTCACTTTTATTGCTTAAGATTAACAGTTTGGTTTAAGGGTTAATATTCAAGTAAGAAACAAGAATATAAACAATTAGTTCTTTGTATTAGCGTTGCGTAACAATCAATCAATTAATTATTCAATTTATATATTTAATTATTTTACTATATAAGGTTGGTGTAAAGACAAGAAATTTGTACTCTGAAGAAACCCGCATTATTTTGAGCGGGTGAAAGCGCTCAGTATTTCTTTTTAAGTTGTATTTCTTTTTAAATTGTATTTTCATTATTTTTAATGAAATTTGTGTGAGCAATAAAGCTTCTGGACGCCCAGGACATAACTTTCTAAGTTTACAGGAGCAATATTTATAATCTGTATCTATTTTTAGGCGTTATTTCTGTTTTTATTCAGATTTTTTGTGTTAAGTAGTTGAGAGGTATTGCAAGATGTGATAATAAAGGCTGATGGTGAATGAGTAGAAAGTCTAAGTACTGTGCATTGTTGGTTTGTCATTAGCTGATTTGTGAGAGTGTGACTTTTTTGTAGAGAATTTTAAAGTGAAATTGGGTTATAGGTTGCCCGATGATGTAATGGAAGATTGTTGTTCTTTTAGAGTGAAATGTAATAATGCTTCTGTGTTGGAAAGGAATACAGAAGTATGCATTCTTTGCTTAAATATATTTGAAAAGTGTATTTAGTTTTAGTAACGTGATTTATTTCTTACTGAAAGACAATGAACTAATGTTAGGATTAAGACACTTTTTGTAAGTGCATGTCTTGAATCCATGGTGATTTGGTTTTGAAATGCAAAGTAATATTATGAGTTTACAGATAAATGTGTTTAGTTTGCAGACTGAAGGATAGAGCGAGAGCCTTTCCAGATTCCTAAGTATTTGCACTGTGCAATTAGTTTTATATATATGGAAGTCATTTGGCAATGGGTGGGAGTTAGACAGCCCTAGCATTACGTAAGTGCCTAGCAATATGACTTTTTTTAAAGCCTGTACTGAATTTTAATGATTGTAGTCAGATCTATCTCAAAAGATTGAGTGGAAAAATTGTCAAAACCCGAATGATCAAGACCATATAATGGATAAATCAGTTCATAAAAGAATTCCAAACCAAACAACACCTACATACAACAAAAACAATGCTTGTCCTTATAATTATATATATATATATATATATATATATATATATATATATATATATATATATAGCTATATCATCATCATCTTCTTTTGGCTGTTCCCATTAGTGGTTGCCACAGCGGATCATCTGTTTCCATTTCTTCCTGTCCTCTGCATCATGCTCTTTCACACCAACCGCCTGCATGTCCTCTCTCACCACATCCATAAACCTTATCTTAGGCCTTCCTCTTTTCCTCTTTCCTGGCAGCTCCATCCTTAGCATCCTTTTCCCAATATACGCAGCATCCCTTCTCGGCACATGTCCAAACCAATGCAATCTCGCCTCTCTTGCTTTGTCTCCAAACTGTCCAAGCTGAGCTGACCCTCTAATATACTGATTCCTAATTCTGTCCATCCTAGTCACACCCAGTGCAAATCTTAACATCTTTAACTCTGCCACATTCAGCGCTGACTCCTGCCTTTTTGTCAATGCCACCATCTCCAACCCATATAACATAGCTGGTCTCACTACCTTCTTGTAGACCTTCCCTTTCACTCTTACTGGTACCTGTCTGTCACAAATCACTCCTGACACTCTTCTCCACCCATTCCACCCTGCCTGTACTCTCTTCTTCACTTTTCTTCCACACTCACCATTACTCTGAACTGTTGATCCCAAGTACTTAAACTCATCCACCTTTACCAACTCTACTCCCTGTATCCTCACCATTCCTCTACCCTCCCTCTCATTTACACACATATATTCTGTTTTAGCCCTACCGACCTTCATTCCTCTCCTGTCTAAAGCATATCTCCACCTCTCCAAGGGTCTCCTCAACCCGGTCCCTACTCTCACTATATATATCACAATGTCATCTGCAAACATCATAGTCCATGGGGCCTCCTGTCTGCTCTCATCTGTCAACCTGTCCATCACCACTGCAAATAAGAAAGGGCTCAGAGCTGATCCTTGATGTAATCCCACCTCCACCTTAAACGTATCTGTCACTCCCACTGCAGTCCTCACCAATGTCACACTACCCTTGTACATATCCTGTACCACTCTTACATACTTATCTGCCACTCCCAACTTCCTCATACAATACCACAACTCCTGTCTAGGCACCCTCTCATATGCATTCTCTAAGTCCACAAAGACACAATGCAACTCCTTCTGACATTCTCTGTACTTCTCCAACAACACTCTCAGAGCAAACATTGCATCTGTAGTGCTCTTTCCTGGCATGAAACCATACTGCTGATCACTAATCATCACCTCCATTCTTAACCTAGCTTCCACTACTCTTTCCCATAACTTCAAGCTGTGACTGATCAATTTTTATCTCTCTGTAGTTACTGCAGCTCTGCACATCACCCTTATTCTTAAAGATAGGTACCAAAACACCTTTTCTCCACTCCTCAGGCATCCTTTGACTTTCCAAAATTTCATTAAACAATCTGGTTAAAAATTCCACTGCCATTTCTCCTAAGTACCTCCATGCTTCCACAGGTATGTCATCTGGACCAACAGCCTTTCCGTTCTTCATCCTCTTCATAGCTATCCTTACTTCCTCCTTGCTAATCCACAGCACTTCATGATTCACTGTCCGCACATCATCCAACCTTCTCTCCCTCTCATTCTTTTCATTCATCAGCCCCTCAAAGTGCTCTTCCCATCTCAACACACTCTCCTCGCTTGTGAGTATGTTTCCCTCATTATCCTTTATCACCCTTACCTGCTGCACATCTTTACTAGCTCGGTCCCTCTGTCTAGCCAATTGATACAGGTCCTTTTCTCCCTCCTTAGTGTCCAACCTTTTATACAACTCTTCATACGCCTTATCCTTAGCCTTCGGCACCTCTCTCTTTGCCATGCACCTCATCTCCTTATACTCCTGTCTACTTTCTTCATCTCTTTGACAATCCCACTTCTTCTTCACCAGCCTCTTCCTCTGTATACTCTCCTGTACTTCCTCATTCCACCACCAAGTCTCCTTGTTCTCCTTCCTCTGTCCAGATGTCACACCAAGCACCTTCCTAGCAGTCTCCCTTACTAGCTCTGCTGTAGTTACCCAGCTATTCGGTAACTCTTCACTGCCTCCCAGTGCGTGTCTTAACTCTTCCCTGAACTCCACCTCACAATCACCCTTTTTTAACTTCCACCATTTAATCCGCGGCACTGCTTTCACACTCCTCCTCCTCTTCTTGATCACTAACGTCATCCTATAGACTACCATTCTATGCTGCTTAACTACACTTTCCCCTGTCACCACTTTACAGTCTCCAATCTCCTTCAGACTTGCCCTCCTTCATAGGATATAATCCAGCTGTGTGCATCTTCCTCCACTCTTGTACGTCACCCTATGCTCCTTCCTTTTCTTGAAATATGTATATATATATATATATATATATATATATATATATATATATATTTATATATATTTATATATATATTCAAGCATGCACTACAGTGGGGAAAAGGGCAAATTTCCTGATTCCTACTGTAACATGATCTCAGTCAGAATGCTTCAACAGACTTAATTGTCATTCCTATGGTCTTAACCATATGGGTTTCGACAATTTGTCCATTCGATCTTTGGCACAGACCCATTTTAGCCATGTCTGTACAGTGTTAAGGTTATGCATCAGAGTTTTTTTTATATTCATGGGTAGTGCTTGTTTTCTGCCTGTTTAACTAAATTGTGTTAATAAAAGAGGAACATTACAGAATGTTGAATGCAGTGAATATTGGTGAATAATGAGAACATAGTAGGACAGAGAATTTATCCTTGTAGCACAAATTCATACATACAAACACACACGCCCGCGCACATGCACACACACACACACACACACACACACACACACACACACACACACACACACACACACACACACACACACACACACACACACACACACACACACACACACACACACACACACACACACACAAACACACAAGTCTGAGGATACTATGGTTTGCTCAACAGCATGAATGCTATTGTATGTTAAATAGCTTTTGAAACATGACAGATGTGAGCTAATCCGTAAGGTGTGAGGATATTTATATGTAGTTCATGTGAAACACTTTCGAAAGCAAGGCTTTTAAAGGTGGCTTCAGTTAAGATGTAAATTCTTTCTTCTTTTCAATGACATTGTTAGTGAAATACAGAAAAGCAGTGCTACTGCTCTGCTCTTTATGGAAGCTTTGCTGTCCTTTAGAGAGAAGGTTAAGGACTTTTAAATGAATTCGCAATTGTGTTTATACTGGCATTTTTGATAGTTAGGCAGACTTGACAGTATAGATATTGGTTTAAACTGGGCTGGTGTTTTGGGGCTGCTGAGATTAAGTAGGGGTATTATGGTTCCTGTTTTCCATAGATCCATGAATGTTCCATTTTATAAAGACAAGCTGATCATATGTTGATTAGGAAGATCAGTGAAGCTATCACAAGCAGGGATGAACTTGGGCAAGAGACTTTCTAAACCTGGAAGACTGTGTGTATCTTCTTAAGCCATCTGCTAATTACTTTGTGCTCATTGGTTTAAAATGAAATAATGCCATGGATAGGTGAGACTGACTGATGTCTGGGATTCCAGAAAAAGGGAAGAAGCTGTCCTGTTTTTGTGAAGAGGTGTGAAATATGTTGCATATTTGTAGTGGTGCAAATGCTCTCTGTCTAAGTGAAAACATTTTAGTTGCTTGTGAGCTTAAATTACTTTTAAGTAACAAAGGGATTGCTTACTGTTTTCTCTAGTGTATCTTTGAAGAAACCTCTGTTTGCATATTTAAATTTCTTTTTGCACTGTTTTTTTTTTTCACCTTAAAGAATTTGAGTCAATTGTTTTGGGATATATTTGCTTCATGAGTTTCCTTGGTTTTATCCTCCTTTAAAATCATATGCCTAAGCTCGTTATTAAATTGTAATGTAGTGAAGTGTTTTGTATTTTGCTGACAGTGATAAAGTATATTTTAAAGGAGCAGGAATATAATGCAAGGCAGAGTTGGCATCTGTTTATTTTTTGAGTGGAGTCAGAATAAGGAACGTTATTTTTTGCCAGTCTGACTTGTACTGTTGAGACTGTAATTTCCAGAAAACCTTAACAACAATGAGCGTTCGGTAAACAAAATAAATGGCAATGTTACATCACCTTTCTATTTCTAAGTTTGGATTCAGCTAAAAGTTTATTTTTCTTGCCGTGCTCTAACTGACTTTTCTAGCCAAACTACAGTATTGAGTGAGAAGATATGAAATTGGAATTGGAAATTCTGGTATGTTATGTGTAAAAGCAGAGTAACAACCACACAAACTTTGATGGTAGAGAACAACTAGTTGGCCCACTAGGTGTGCCTGTTTCTCTGTGATGAGCTGTTGCCTCCCTTAAGTACCCCACAAGTTGCACTTTTATTTGCTTCACTGGAATTGTTTTTGTCTGGTCTATGTTATCTTGAAGTCCTTTTTAAGTGTGAGCCCTGTATCACATCAGGAAGATGTTTCCTTTAATATTTTATGGCCAAAATACAAAAATGTGCCTCACATTGCTCCTGAGATGTTTCTTCCCATCCTCAGTCTGTACATACTTGTTCTTGAATGATCTTTACTTATACAACGCAACCCCAGTTATCTGAAACATCAGTAATCAACGTCTCGGAATTATATGACCATCCATCTTCCCTTAATAGAAAATATACAGTTTAAAGTAATACACTCACAACATGCTACTTTAACTATTTACATTGCTAATGTGCTCAGTAAATTAATGCCAGTTAAATAGAATATTTGTTGGGCGGCATTCTCAAGTAGCACCTCACTGAAAGGTTACACAGCTAAACTGGTCAGTAAAAACTACAAGCAAAAAAAACATCCCATCTAGATTTTCAGTCCGTTTTACATTAAGCCTCCAGTAATGGAATCCCATGGGATTTATGCCACAGATCCCTTATGGACATCAAGTGTTTCTTAATGGGTACATTCAGGCCAATAAAGCAAAATCCTCTTAGCTGTGGGCATGCATGTATCATCTTTTTAGTGACCTCGTCAGCACAGTATAAGTGATAACTGCACAACAGGACCAGCTACTGCCTCAATGCTACAAAGCATTAATGGGGGGGGGGGGTAGAAGTCACAGGTGTTTGCTTCATTTATAAAAAGCATTATCTTTATGGTTGCCATGTGGCAGCCCACAGAATAGTTTTCTTTTTCTCATACATTTACTGCTAAGATCTGCACTGAGCACATTGCTGGAAGTGGTGATATTTCCACAGTGAGTAGGATGTAAGTAAAATTACAGGAGGGATAAATTCTTATAACATCTGTGAGTTACTGTCAATTTCTACTTTGTCAAACTGGTTGCAATGAGGTGCATGAGTTCCCTCTTATTTGTACTAATCTGTGCAGCCTGGGTGTCAGGTGTACTGATCACGCTTTTGCTGTTATGTCAGTACACAGCCCCCCCCCCCCCAATTGCTAGCCTTATACCACATGGAATCCTGAGACAGTGATGGGCTGTCTCATGCTAACTGATAACAAAGTACTGCAAAACACAAAGGACTGTATTTTTGAGAGGTTTAACTGTTTAACTGGAGGCATCCCTGTCTCAGTCAGCTACATGTAGTGAGCTTAACACTGGCTTACCCCCACCCACACATATGCAGCATCCACAGGATACAGACTGTAACCTGTTTATGCTGATGCCATTACAAAATCTTTACCAAAGCTTAGTGCGAATTAGAAAATTAGGCAAAATCACTCAAATTTACCTCCCGCACGCAGCTCATATCCAAAAACACCTCGCACTGATACTATAAGAAATACAGAGACTTAACAGGTGTGACATAACTAACACACAGAAGCAATTAAGCCAGCAAGACCAAGCTAGCTCATCTAGTGAAATCCTGGTTAGGTATAATTCCGTAGTTTGACAGTTGCAAATACTCATCAGGCTGGGCAAAGGCAGGGTAAAAGTTAGTTGCCTCTCACTGGCCAGGATATGTAAGTAAAGCCTTCAAGTCCCTTTATCCCAGGTACCCACATGACCTAATCATTGCAAACATGACAGTGAATGACTTGAAACATATTTCCTTGGATCATATAAAGAAGGACATAATGGAGCTTTCAGAATATTAGAACTAATGATTAGTGTTTTTGCCAGATTTTTAATTTAACAGGTTGGCAGTTACATAATTACCTCACAGTTATTTACATATGCTAATCCTGCATAATTAGAGCTGAAACACATTAATATTCATGCTGTAAATATATCGGGGTCAGTTTAGACATGCGTTTGTAAGCAGTTTTTAAAACTAACCTTATCAGAACATGGTGTGAAGCAAACTGTTGTTTTTATACAAACATATGTTCATGTGCATGTATATGCAAACACTTTTTTGTGTAAAAACTAAAGTTAGTTTAGAATGATCAAACATGATCTTTAATGCACTTTTTAGTGTTATTAGAAATCCAAGCATGTATCAAGTTTAATTGCTGTCAATGTATTACAAGGCATGATCATGTTGCAATTTTCTCCTTAACTAGTGACCCATTTAAATGCTTTGTTTTGTACATGGCATATTTAATTATATACAGTTCGCTGCTTTTAAATTCTTTGCTTTAAACACCATAACATAAAATTAATTTTAATTGCAAACAGTATCCGTTCTGATACCTTCATATCTTTGTGCTGTGGATAACTTCAGTTCTGATATTTTTGAGCCAGCAACATTTGAGTAATTTTGAAAGAACTAAGGTTTGCATATGGTGTAGTTAAATTTTTTTGCCAGTGTATATGTGTACATATATTGTTTACAACCAAAAAGAAGTGTACAAAAATAAAACATTTGTTCTTGACAGCAGACTCCTGAACTTCCTTCCCAGCATGATAATATTAAGCTGTTTTTGTTACACTATACTTATTCCCATGACAGCTTTCCGTGTTGTTAGAATACTGCAACAGAAAGTCAGGAAGAGAACAAGTTGCTAAGGCTGATTACAACACTAAAGAATAATGAACTTAGCCTTGGTTATTTTCAGTCATGAATTATGGGGGAAATCCACAAAGGCCATTCTGGAGTAGATGCTGAATGGAACTTAAATACTGTATTTAACAAAGTTTTTTTTTTTTAGATAAAAGGGCCAAATTCCAAAAGAGTTGCTGTCAGTGTAATACACCGGAACAAAGTCACTTACTCTACTCTTAGAGCGAGTCTTTTGGAAGCAAGGCCAAAGTTAGTGATGTAGTCCTACTTGTTGATAAAAAGCGTTTTTGTGTGTGTGTGTGTGTGTGTGTGTGTGTGTGTGTGTGTGTGTGTGTGTGTGTGTGTGTGTGTGTGTGTGTGTGTGTGTGTGTGTGTGTGTGTGTGTGTGTGTGTGTGTGTGTGTGTGTGTGTGTGTGTGCAGTAGTATAACTATGGTGGAGCAAGAGGGGCAACTGCATTGGGCTCAAAGTTTTGGGGATGTGATCAGCTGATCCTGATCTTTCGTTAATGCAATACATGATTTTAAAAGCCAGTATTGCATTGTCAAATCTGTGTGCTGCAGTGCTCCATGTGTGGACTAAATTGTAGCAACTGTAGTAACTGTTTTGTGTGTGTAGGAAGGTATAAAATATCAGTAGAGCTAAAAGCAGAGATCAGAATATGTTATGAAGTATTACATCAGCAGTCCAAGGAACAATGCCAGATGTGCTTCTAGTATAGCAGAAAAATGGTACATTGCGTATAAGTGACCAGATATTGAGAAATGGTGTATCCAAAAGGCAAAGAAATGGTGTAAAAACTGTTTTCTGACTGCTAGATATTTGTGCTCAGCCTACATCTCACACCTGAAAAGAAAGGTGCTGTATACAGTAAATACCAGTATATAATAAAAATAGCTGAGCATACAGCAAAAGTAAGCCACTGTCAATACTGAGACCACCTAACTAATGCAGACAGTGGCAGTTAGTTTTGTGGTAGCTGCTTCCCAGCAAAGTTCACTCCAGCAGCTTAGTAGAACCGAAGGACAGATCCAGTTTGTTCTTCTAAGGCTTAATTTATGTCTGCCATCAGTGATTCAAAGATAAACAGTGTGCAAATGTGGTTGTATCTGAAATGTTCCACTACTATCTAGAATGTAGTGCAGTATGATATGTCAGGATGTAAGTCAAAGTACCACACAGTAAAAGAGGTTTCAGACTGGTATGTACCATTATAAGATTGCCTTAAGTGAAAGAGCATGTGTTAGTTTTAGGGTACATAGTGCCCTGCTCACTTGATTAAGTATAAGGAGATGGGAAAACTCCAACTATTTCAGTTTTCAGAGAGCTTAATAGTACTGATTTTTTTTTCAGAAATTAGGCAGTTAATTTTGCTGTTTTATATACTTTGCACAAATCCTTGGCCATTGTAAGTGTAAAAATGAGAGTGGAATATAGCAAATGCAATATATGTGTGTAATTGGTTAAGAAACATATAGGAGCCCATGGTTTTTATGGTTTTATAGATACTGTGATCTACAGCTATTCCAAGGGGCTTAGTGCTTTCCACTACTTTATATGAAATAGAAACTGAGGTGATCTGAAAGAGATTACTAAGTGTAATATTGGCTGTATTATTTCAGTAAAGTATGCCTATCATTTTGGTAGCACTCAGTAGAAGATCTGAGGGTGATATCCAATTTGGCACACTGGAAAAGGATCCAACTAGATAAACAACTGCAAAAAGCAGACTGATAAACAAAATCCAAATACGTTCCAGGCAGGCAGGTAGACCTTTAAACCAAAATAAATTTATTTGTATAAAGCGCTTTTCGTCCAATTCTATACATGACCTTCTTCGGATACACTGAAAATAAAGAAAATGGTGTTTAAAATACCCTGCCATACTAGTCATGTGATCAAAAGACCAATCAAGGCTTTAAAAGTACCCTCTACATAAGAACACTTATATTACTCAGACTTTTCTCATACAAAAGCATATACTAAAACTGTTTTTTAAATGTATATTGTACATGAGTAAAAACATAATATGAAAATCTAGATTCCTATTCAACTACACATAAATATTATCTTTTTAAACTTATCAACTTTAAGATGCTGTGACTGGAACACATGTCATTTAGACCTGGTAGTGTATATGCATCCAGGCATATTTGCTACAACAATTCAGATAATTCCAACATTACTGTCATTGGACCACCTTTCGGGTTAGGCTCCATCTGCTGTATTATCCAAAATTTAAAAGTGTGCCCTGGGTTCAGAGTGACATGTTTTGCTTGGGCATTTTCGCCCTTATTAATGGAAATACTATACAAGTCTTCATAAATCCTTTCACGTAATTTTCATTCTGTTTTTCCTATATAGAATGAAGGGCATTCTTTACATCTAGCCAGGTACACGACCATTGTAGATTGACAATTGCATCTATTATTATTTATTTATTTATTTTATTTTACATTTGTTAACCGGGAGAGTCCGACTGGATACATGTCCATTTTCAGCGGAGGCCCGGGGAGAAAAGCTCCAAGTACATAACAGACATATGAACATTGTTAATGCAAAAAAAGGAAGATAGTTGAGTTCTAAATACAATATAAAGATACATCACATCTTGGGAAAAAAAAAACAACAGCAGCATATAAAAAAAAAACCATAGGTCAGTTACAAAGGCGAGCCTTGTTAAAAAGCGTTAAGGATAGTGAGGTAAGAGAAGGGTAAATGATAGTGGTTAATCAGGTTTGGAACAGGGACATTGCCAGACAGTATTGAGATGGGGTTTAAGCTTTTTTTGAATTGTAGGAGTGAGGGTTCTGAGGTGAGCATGGTTGGTAGGGAGTTCCACATTTTACCTACAAAGTTTGAGAATAGAGAATCCCCAGCAGAATTATTGGCTTTGGTAGTTTGAGCTAAGATCTTATTGGAGGAGCGTAAAGATTGCAGGTTAATATAGGGGTGAATGATGTTTTTCAGAGCTGGTGTTTTCTCTGGATGATACAGTATCTGGTGAGCCGTTTTGAGTTGGTTGAAATGGAGTTGGCTGGAAAACTCTAACCACCCTAGTTGCTTCAAGTTAGTGCAGTGGTGCATTCTAAAGGTGGAATTTGTGGCAAATCTAGCTATGTGATTGTAACAAGAAGCAAGTTTGTTAAGGGTTGTCTTGTTTAGGTTTATAAAGAGGGGGGAGGCATAGAAAAGAGTTGATAGTAGGTGTGTGCTGGCAATTGTAATTTTAGCATGAGGAGTGAGAAAGTGTTTTACTTTATAGAGAGAGCCAAGCTTTTTATTGACGGTTTTGATGGTAAGATTGAAATGGGTGTCAAATTTAAGGGAGTTATCAATGGTAACACCTAATAGCTTTGTGTGAGCTTCTGGTGATATAGTGATTCCATTGGAGGATGTAATAGAGAAGGTGGGTGGAAGAGTCTTGTTAGTGGGTGAGAAAGTAAGTAGTTTTGTTTTGTTGGGGTTGAGAACTAGTTGTCGACTTGAGAACCATTTTTCTATTAGGTTGAAGGTGTCTTGGGTTGAAGCAGTGAGGTCTGCCAGGTTGGAGGCAGTGCTGATGATAGTCTAATCATCTGCATATTGAATGCATGTAGCATGGGGGGTGATTGTGGGCAGGTCATTAACAAAGATGGTGAAGAGAAGAGGGCCAAGAATAGATCCTTGGGGAACTCCAAGTGTAACAGGTAGGCATGTAGATAATTTGTCCTGCCATAGAACAGCCTGTTGCCTATTGGACAGGTAGGATTGGAACCATTTCAGCGTGGAATTGCTGAGCGATAGTTTTTTTAATGTATGGAGGAGTTGAATGTGGTTCACCATATCAAAGGCCTTGGAGAGGTCTAAGAAAAGAGCAGATGATAGTTTATTATTGTTTCTGAAGTTATTGATGGTATTAGAAAAGGATAGTAGGGCTGATGTGGTACTGTGATTTGGCCTGAAGCCATGTTGGGAGTTAGCTAGAATTTTATTTTTGGTGAGGTGTTCCATCAGTTGTTTGTGGACACACTTTTCCATAATTTTGGCCAGGGGTGAGAGTATAGCTATAGGTCTGTAGTTGGTTAGCTCTAGTGAGCTACCACCTTTATGGAGAGGAATAATGTGGGACATTTTCCATATGGAGGGATGAAGGCTTCTGCCAAGGTACGGTTTATGATTATGGAGACGGATAGGAAATGGCCTCAGCTGCTTTTGCAGAAACTCAGCTGGGAGAAGGTCAGCTGCTAGCTTAGTGGGTTTTAGTTTTTTAAGAAGAGATGTTATAAAGGATATGGGTACTGGATCAAGGTAAATAGATGATCTGATGTAGTTGTAGTATTCTGCTGGCATGGGTAGTGGAGTGGGCTGGTTGTTTGTTTGAATTGTGTGGCCAGGGATTGTATAGTTTCTGTGAAGAAACTATTGAATGTGTTAGCAATGTTTACAGGACACTGTTGTTTGCAAGTTGTTAGAGTGGGGGTGGTTGCCTGGCCTGGGTGCAGGAGCTTGTTTAAGCCTGCCCAGAATTTTTGTGGATTATTAAGGTGTTTGTGTTGGAGGTGGAGGAAGAAGTTTTTTTATCATTTAAGATCATTCTTTTAGTTTCATTTCTAAGTTGCCGGAAGGTTTGGTGGGAGTGTGGGTCTTTAGAGGTACGCCATGTGACCCACATCTTGTTTCTAGATAGGATTTTGGATTTTGTTTCCTTAGAGAGCCATGGTGCGGTTTTGGTTTTAGTTCTAATGGACCGTATTGGAGCATGGGAATCTAGAATCTTGAGGAAGGTGGTGTTGAAGTAGATAACTGCCTCTTCAAGAGGAAGAGACTTGAGTATTGTCCAGTTGTGGGCTTTAAGTTCAGTTTGAAAAATGGAGGCGTTGAATTTATTATTGTTCCTGATTTTTTTTATGGTTGTAAGAAGGGGTGATTTTCTTGAATTTGATAACATAGGTGAGTAAGTGATCACTCATGTCCTCTGGGTGAGTACCTGCTGAGTACTGGTCAGGATCTTTATTAGTAAGGATCCAGTCCAGGATGCTGTCTTTGTTTTGGGGTTTACCTAGTCTGGTAGGAGTGGATATGAGCTGAGAAAAGCCATGTAGATTTATGCTGCTAGATGGGGAGCTAGATGAGAAGGAATTCCAATCGATGTTGAAGTCACCTAACACTATGGATTCCTGGGGTGAGTTTGAGTTAACCAGTGGAGAAAGTCCTCTAAGGTTTTGTTATTATTGTTGCCTGGGGGATGTAAATACATGCTATATTTATGCTTTTATGTTTGTTTGGTTGAAGTTTTACAAGTAGAATTTCGCATTGTTTGTTAGGAGGGGTTGTGGAGAGGCAAGGGAGATTTGTAATGTATTTTGTAGAGTATGGCTACACCGCCACCTTTACGAGTTATTCGGTCTGCTCTTAGTATATCATACCCTGGTGGGATTATCTGTGTGTCTTTCGTACTTGGTTTAAGCCAGGTTTCTGTGAGACACAGTAGGTCTGGGGAACAAGTAGCTAAAAGGGCATGTAGGTTGTGAATCTTATTGTTTACACTTCTGATGTTTAGATGACACGTCAGAAGAGAGTTAAAGGGTCTAGAGTTTAGATTGAGAAGTGGAGGGGAGGATAGGGTGGAATTACAATTGAGTGGAGGGGAAGGGCCAGGGTTGGGGTGGATATCACCATCTGTGGCTAGTCTGTGATTCAGAGTGGTAATGAATTTGAGGGCTTTGAGTAGAAGTTTGTAGTAATGTTTATCATTTGGCCTAATATTGGTAGGTTTGATAATTACATAGTTATTATTATTGTTACAATTATTGTTCTTTAGTTTCATGTCCCTGACTTCTACATAATGCCCTTCTTATATATATGTAATAGGAGAAACCACCACATTTAAAAGTACCCAGATTCTTATGCAATTTAATTTTTTCTTTCTTCAAAATATGTTTCAAATTCATGCCCCTCCTGTAAATAATTTTCGGACTTGTTCCTATTTTACTAACCAAGTCCCTTTCACCTGAGATGAAATTCCAGTTCTTGTATATAATATTTCTCACTTTGTAAGCTGCCTGATGATAAGTAGTCACACACCCTGTTTTAAAATTGGTCTGTTAGTATTAGTATTTACTAGTCTCTTGGCTGGTTCAGTTAACTGCCCCTCATGTATGTATTCATCTTCTAAAATGGGCCTATAAAGTCCATTCCTTCTTTTTCCTTTAACCCCTTCTGTTAATTCATCCAACAAGTTACTTGGATTCTCATTTAGTGAACATCCCCCTTAAGTTTTCGCATTCATTTTCAAAATCGAGGTTACTAGTCACCATTCAGGCTGCCCTTACCAGTTGACCCTTCACTACAGCTCGTTGCTGGTGGTAAGGGTGAGCACTTGAAAAATGCAGAAAGGTGTTGGAATAGGTTTGTTACGATGAATTCTAGCTGAATTGCCCTTCTGTTCATTTTTATTCAACGTAATGTCTAAATATGGGATCTCGTAGTCATGGTAGGAAAAAGTAAACTGTAGGAAATTAGTAGTACTGCTGAAATACTCGACCAGTGTTGCAGCCACCTGACTATCACCCTTTATGATCATAAATATATTATCCAGGTATCTCGTGAAAAAAATATATGGAATCAGCCATGCCTACCTTATTTAATATAAATTATTGCTCCCAATATGCCATTACCATAGCAAGGTTGGCTCCGCATGGAGACCCCATTGCCACTCCTATCTTTTTTAAGTAGTATTTCTGTTTGAAAAAATGAAATTATTACTGTAACTCCTCCACTAGATGTATTTCAGTTGTTGGAGCACCCTTTTTATATATATCATGATGGATACCCACTCTATGCCTAAGACATGGGGTATAGATGTATAGAGATCTTTGTCTCAACTGTTAGGAAATTCTAGTCATTGTTAAACTCTAATGAATTTATTTTCTCTAAAAAGGACCATGAATCCTTACATGTTTGAGTTTCGGTAATTAAATGTTTTTTTCAAGATATTATCTACTACTTTGGAGCAAGCGTACGTTATGGAATTTCTTCCGTCCACTATTGGTCTAAGTTGTGGGGGGGGGGGGGTCATTCAAATCTTTATGGATTTTTGGAACCCCAAAAATCACAGATGTTAAAGGTGCTAGAATGTTCATGTAATTATAAAGGTCTAAGTCTATCTTAGCCTCAATAAATAAGTCATTAATATATAGTCTGATGTGCTGGTTTGCTATGTTAAATTGGTTCAGTGACACTTCTTCATAAGTTTCATTTGTAGTATTTTCTCTACTCTATTTTCTTAGTCATTAATGTCCATGAAGACTAGACCACCGCCTTTATCAGGCTTCATTACTCTTACTTGGGCTGTTTTCAGTACATTTAGTATTTACTATTCTTTGTTACTCATATTCTTTTTATGGTGCCCATCTTTGCCAGTTATGCTTCTAAAATCTAGTTTGCATACTTTCTCAAAAATCTCTAACATAGAATGTAAAGGGAGGGTTTATACATACGAGATATAGCATAAGGTCTTACATCCAAGGCATTACTATTACCAATGATTAAATTTAAATTTTTATCACAAACAATTTTAAGTCCAATACTGTTTTAGCCAAATCCATTCTCTAGTCAGGGACGAAAGTCAGTTCTTTAGCAAGGAGTTCAACCAGTTCTGTGGGAACTTCAAAGGAAGAATAGTTATAAATTGTGAAGTCCCCTTCCAAATTCGTAACTAGAACACATTTCTGTCCATCTAGAAGGTACTAGAGGAATTTACCTCCATCTCTTGTTGTGGGCTTTCCTATGGTTGTTCTTCCTCTGCTGCTTGCCTCTGGTAAAATCCTGCATTGCCCGATTTGAATTATTTGATCTTTGCTCATTATTACGTTGTCCGTTCTGATAATAATCAACATTATCATGTTGATTCCAATTCGAATTGTTGTTATTAGCTTGCCCCTGATGTTGATTACCAGTCCGCTCGCTTCTCCAAATTTCGTTATTGCCCCATCCTATATTATTTCCATTTCGTACTTCCTTGTTCATGATGACATCACTCAGGTCATTAGAGGTGATTGCTGTGTCATTTCCTCCATCTACATCTTGCATATTCATAGGTTGGGTGTGGTTTTGCTCGTTCCACACTTGCGCTAATGATGGGTGAGGGTAGGAAGTGCCATTCTCGTATTGGAGGCAGTCCCGGTTCAGCTTTTTTATCTTGGTCCCTTTCAATTTATTTAGGTGTTGATCTATGCTCTGAAAAATTCAAAGATATTCGAATCTGCAAAGCTCAACATGGTTTCTTATTGACTCAAGTATTTGTACATCATGGGCTATATCTTTAGCCGTCTTATGGTAGCGTTTGATCATTAATGCTAATAAGTCAAGTCCTTTTTGGTTAAAAAGATTTATAAGTTTTTTATGAAAGTCTGAGTCTGGTGTCAGTCCTGTCAGATACTGACAAATTCTAAGTCCCTTAGGGACTATTTTTAAGTGAATACATTCATTGAAATATTCTATTTCGAGACATAATTTTTTGTATTTCAACAGTTTATTGTCTAGTGCCGTTAGATTATCTCTCATGGAGTTACCGCCATCTGGTGAATCCGTTGGTGTATTAGATACTTGCTCTTTAAAATTCAAAGGTGCCGCAAGCTAAACTTTAAGATTCGGCTCCCCAATAAGCCACAGAGGTAGATTACTCCCTTCATTATAATCCAAATTATGATCTTCCCATTGCTCGTCATTCATATGTTTTGAATAAGTCCTGCTGGTACCTTCCCCAGCAGAATTTTGAATGGGAGGTTGTGAAACTGCACCAAAAAGAACAGGTAGTTGTTGCAACATTTGCTGTGAGGCATTCTCTTTCTGTATGCAGTTCATTCCAAGTTGAGGTAGTTCAAGTCTTTTATATAAAGCCTCTACCTGCTTCGTGAGGGTAGATATCATCACAGTCAAATTATTCAGTGTCTCCGTCTCGTTCCCTGGTTCCATGAACAAGGTTGGGGAACTAACCAGTCCATTAGCTGCCATGAATTTAGTTGAAAACAAATAAACCAACTAGATAAACAACCGCAAAAAGCAAACTGATAAACAAAATCCAAATAAGTTCCAGGCAGGCAGGTAGACCAGACTCCAGGTATAACTTTAAATCAAAATAAATTTATTTGTATAAAGCACTTTTCGTCCAATTCTATACATGAACTTCTTCAGATACACTGCTACTAAAGAAAATGTTTTTTAAAATACCCTCCCTTACTAGTCAGGTGATCAAAAGACCAATCAAGGATTTAAAGTATCCTCTACATAAGAACACATATTACTCAGACTTTTCTCATACAAAAGCATATACCAAAACTTTTTTTAAAAAACAAATGTATATTATACATGAGTAAAAACATAATATGAAAATCTAGATTCCTATTCAGCTACTCATAAATATTATCTTTTTAAATTTTTCAATTTTAAGATGCTGTGAATAGAACACATCTCATTTAGACCTGGTAGTGTATATGCATCCAGATAAGCCGTGGTGGTACAGTGGTAGCGTTGTTGCCACACAGCAAGAGGTTCTCCTGTTCGATTCATGGCTGGAGTGCCTTCTGTGTGGAGTTTGCATGTCCTCCCCGTGGTTGAGTGGCCTCCTAAAGACATGCGTGAAT
Organism: Protopterus annectens; assembly: GCF_019279795.1. Lineage (NCBI taxonomy): Eukaryota > Metazoa > Chordata > Ceratodontiformes > Protopteridae > Protopterus > Protopterus annectens. The sequence goes on from NC_056728.1 coordinate 266,902,510, forward strand.
GGGCGTGCCTTCGCTGAAGGTTGGACATTGGGCTGGCAACTCGGCACCATAAAAAAATCTACTGCCAATCATTAGCAGACCAGAGTTTCTCTGTGGTGACCCCTAACCGGGAAAAGCTGAAAAGACAAACAACAAGTGTATATGCATCCAGGCGTATTTGCCACAACAATTCAGATAATTCCAACATTACTGTCATTGGACCACCTCTCGGGTTAGGCCGCATCTGCTGTATTATCCAAAATTTAAAAGTGTGCCCTGGGTTCAGACTTCCTGCCCTTATTCCTGGGAATACTATATAGGTGTTCATAAATCCTTTCACATAATTTTCATTCTCTTTTTCCTATATAGAATGAAGGGCATTCTTGACATCTAGCCAGGTACACAACCATTTTAGATTGACAATTGCATCTATTATTGTTCTTCAGTTTCATGCCCCTGACTTCTGCATAATGCTCTTCTTCTATATATTTACAATAGGGGCAACCACCACATTTAAAAGTACCCGGATTCCTATACAATTTAATTTTTTCTTTCTCCAAAATATTTTTCAAATTGATGTCCCTCCTGTAAATAATTTTCGGACTTGTTCCAATTTTACCAACCAAATCCCTTTCACCTGAAATAAAATTCCAATTCTTGTATTTAATATTTGCATATATCCCATGTGCCTCTGATACAAGCGGTTTGGGAGGTCACTCAATGGAAGTTCTAGCTTTGCTGGAGTTTTCATTTTGTTTTTACTTATTGGTTTTTCAGTGACCTTCTCACTCATTGTTTTAGTTTGTTGTTTGGGATATTTTTTGCAGTGACCCTAATGAAAATGGACATCAGCTAGGTATAACAGCCCTGTGTTACTAATGCTTAGTCAAACACTCTGCTTGTCCTGTGCTGATGAGGTCATAACAAGGCTGAAATATGCATATCCACTGCTAGTGGGGTTTGGCTTTATTGGCCTAAAATTGTCCATTAAAACGACAAAACAAATCATGGGCATACAGAATTGCCAATTAGCTGAAACACCTGATGTTCATAAGGATCATTTGCATATATCCCATGTGCCTCTGATACAAGAGGTTTGGGAGGTCACTCAGTGGAAGTTCTAGCTTTGCTGGAGTTTTCATTTTTGTTTTTACTGATTGTTTTTCAGTGACCTTCTCACTCATTGTTTTACTTACAAAAGATAGGAGTGGCAGTGGGGTCTCTGTGCGCAGCCAACTTTGTCATTATGGTAATGGCATATTGGGAGCAAGAATTTATATTTAATAAGGTAGGTATAGCTGATTCCATATATTTTTTCTCGAGATACCTGGATGATATATTTATGATCATAAAGGGTGATAGCCAGTTGGCGACAACATTGGTTGAGTATTTCAACTGTATGACCAATTTCGTGCAGTTTACTTTTTCCTACCATGACTTTGAGATCCCGTATTTAGTCCTTAAGTTGAATAAAAATGAACAAAAGGGCTATACAGCCAGAATTCATTGTAAAAAATGTAAGTGCTCACCCTTACCACCAAAAATGAGCTGTCGTGAAGGGTCAACTGGTAAGGACAGCCAGAATGATGACTAGTAACTTCGATTTTGAAAATGAATGCAAAAACTTAAGGGGGATGTTCACTAAACGAGCATATCCAAGTAACTTGTTGTACATTACAGTAACCATGAAACAGTGGTGGACCACTTTGCAATTAAACAAAGTCATGAACTGTTGAAAGGCGGACCAAAACACGATGAGAGAAGGCTGAAGCAGCCTCTCCGGTTTCGTTCGCCATTCTGACACACCAAACAAAACGAAAATCTCACAAACCAATGAACTGTTGAAAGGCGGACCAAAACACGATGAGAGAAGTCATAAAATACCTTGACCTGCAGGCAGAAATGAGAGCCATGTGGAAAAAGATAGCCAGACAGTTCCAATAGTAGTAGGATCAACTGGTCTTATAAAAAAGAATTTGCAATCGTATTTAAGTATGTTACCTATTCATGTAACACCTTACGAATTGCAGAAGGAGTCATTACTGGGCACATTGCAGGTGCTGAGAAGAGCACTTTTGGCTAACATCAAAGAGTGAAACAATACTAATTTCATGACATTTAATCATACTTTGACTTAGGAATGGGGTCCATTTCCATCATGGTATTAGAAACCCAAAAGACTTGGAGAAATTAAAAATGTAAGAAATATTATATACAAGAATTGGAATTTCATTTCAGGTGAAGTGGACTTGGTTGGTAAAATAGGAACAAGTCCAAAAGTTATTTACAGGTGGGACATGAATTTGAAACATATTTTTGAGAAAGAAAAAATTAAATTGTTTAGGAATCTGGGTACTTTTAAATGTGGCAGTTGCCCCTATTCTAAATATATAGAAGAAGGGCATTATGTAGAAGTCAGGGGCATGAAACTGAAGAACAATAATAGATGCAATTATCAATCTAAAATGGTCGTGTACCTGGTTAGATGTCAAGAATGCCCTTCATTCTATATAGGAAAAACAGAACGAAAATTACATGAAAGGATTTATGAACACCTGTATAGTATTTCCAGGAATAAGGGTGAAAATGCCCTAGCAAAACATGTTAGTCTGAACCCAGGGAACACTTTAAAATTTTGAATAATACAGTAGATGCGGCCTATCCCAAGAAGTGGTCCAATGACAGTAATGTTGGAATTATCTGAATTGTTGTGGCAAATACGCCTGGATGCATATACACTAGCAGGTGTAAATGATATGTGTTCTAGTCACAGCATCTTAAAGTTGAAAAATTTAAAAAGATAATATTTATGAGTAGTTCAATAGGAATCTAGAGTTTCATATTATGTTTTTATTCATGTATAATATACATTTGTTAAAAAAGTTTTAGTATATGCTTTTGTATAAGAGAAGTCTAAGTAATATAAGTGTTCTTATGTAGACGGTACTTTAAATCCTTGATTGGTCTTTTGATCACATGACTAGTAATGGAGGGTAGTTTAAACACTATTTTCTTTAGTAACAGTGTATCTGAAGAAGTTTATGTATAGAACTGGATGAAAAGCGCTTTATACAAATAAATTCATTTTGGTTTAAAGTTACACCTGGAGTCCGGTCTACCTGCCTGCCTTGAACTTATTTCGATTTTGCTTATCATACTGGAAAAGGATGCTTGTAGCTGAGACTTAACTATACTTATGGACTTGACCCTAAACATCAAGGTGGAGTCATCAGCATTTTGACTAAGTTGAACAGGATGAGAATATGTGTGTATATTAACAAAAATGTTGAAGAACAGAGAGGTAAATGTTATCCCAGTAGGATATCAGCTTAATTGATTCAGATTTCAAGAGGGCTTCATGGCAGCAGATAACTAGGTTCATTCTGAAAGGTAGCTAGTGATCCAGCTGACCGGAGCCATTGAAGTGAGGCCTTATTCAAGTTAAGCAAGCATTCTGCGATTATGCCAAAACCTTTTGAAAGTTGCAAAAATAGAGAGCCAGCAATTAAAGCACCATTAGGCTCACTTAAGGTTTAGTCTGCAAAGATTGTTAGAATGGGCTCTGTGCATTTGCCTGAGCTGAAACCATGCTGGAGTAACATTACAAGGTGTGGGTCATTCACGAAGGCACTTCTTTGTGGGAGCATCTTTCTTAACATTTTTGACAGCGAACGGGCAAGAGCAATAGGGAGGGTACATCAGTTATATAAGTTTGATTTAAAGTGTTCCAGCCAATAGGCTTTCAGGGAACACTGACTCCTTGAAAATAGGATTGAACAGTTGTTTGTTTACCTGTTCATCCATGTACATCTTGAAAATATACAAAATGTTTGAATTATGCATCCAGAAAGCAAAATGATTACATATTATTAGTATATATTGATTAATATAGGAACATCTTAATCTGGTCTTATTGTGATTTATAGAGGAACTTAGATTCCTATTTCTAAATATTTTATTTCTATTAAAACATCTCCACATTCAGTAACAGTTTAAGTTCTTTGTTTTTTATAGGCCTGAATGGTAGAATCAATGTTCCTCTATAATGTCTATTATCTAATGAATAAATATTTGCTTTTTGACATCATTTTTGACAATCTAAATTAGACAGATCATTAATTTTCTTCATAAACTTCCTTTGAACAGATTCCAAACTTCTCAACTGTTGCAGATGTGCATGAGCAAAAGGAACTATTATACATTAATGTGGGATGAATAAATGATCTATACAGGTTAGTTAAATTACAAACTTCCCTGTCAGAGATGTATTTTAGCATAACGCCTTGTTAATAGTTCATTCTAGATGCTTTGAAAATGATAAACTGTCAATAATTGTCCAAGATTTATGCTCAGATACAACTTCAAATGATGAATGTCAAGGTAAATGTTTTTTTCCTTGGTGATGGATGCACTCAGGTCCCTCAACAACAGGTACAAATATGACTCTGTCATTGTACATGTGGGTGTGAATGACCTGAGATGTACCTCCCTGAACTACATGAAAAGAGACATGGAGGAGCTCTTGGATTATGTAGCCCAGCCGGGTATGAACCTAGCCCTGAGTTGCATCCTACCATCACCCAGAATGATACCACAGTACATTAAGAAAATGATTGATTTCAACAATTGGCTAAGTTTCTGGTGTCATTCTAAGGGGATCCAGTATCTGTCTGCCTAGGATGACATGATTGACAGACCTCGATGCTTTGCCAGAGATGTCCTGCATCTGTCACCCCCTGGGCTTCCAGATACTGGTCAAGGCTCTTGCCACCCCTATAGTGCCTTTTTAGGTGGTGTTCCAAAGACCAAATTACCACCATAACAGCTACAAACAAATGCAATCTGAGGGTCATGCTGCTCAACACTAGAAGTCTACATCTCAAAATGCACTCGCTCAAAGCACTCCTTAAAATGGAGAACATCGACATTTGTGCTGTAACAGAGACTAGGTTCAAGGCAGCAGAAATCACCCCTGCACTACCAGGCTATAACTCATTCCACACCTTTTGTCCCCAGAACTTGGACTGAAGCTCCAAAGGCAGTGGTGTTTCCATATTCATAAAGGATATGCACACCTCCAGCCTGGAAGCCCAACATAACGCATCAGAGATACTTAAGGTGCAGCTAACATTGGGTAAGATAGCAGTTCAGGTTGTAGCCTTCTATAGGTCTCCAACCATGTCCCAAGACTCACACTCCACGTTCCTAAGCACCCTGGAGAATATTAGTGTCCAACCTAGCACTCTCTTACTAGGCAACTTCAACTACCTCTCCATTAACTGGGAAAACTACTCATGTACCAATACACTTGCCCAACATTAACTGGAGTTCATTAATTCCAATGACCATCTCGTTCTTACCCCCACTAGAGGTAGCAACATCCTTGACCTAGTCATTATTAACATGGGCGACTGTTGCTCTGCACCAATAGTCAGCTCCTCCCTGGTTAGATCCAACCACAAACTGATCACCTTGGAAATGCACATCCCTCCCACCCCCCCACACGCAAATGTAACCACCATGAAAAACTACTCCAAAGCTAACTTTAGGCTCCTAAAAACAGAGGTGGCTAACTTCACAGCACCCATGCAAATGGAGAATAGTTGCATGACCGGCGAGTCATACATCAGTGCACTGTATGAACACGTACAAAAATGCATGGATCTCGCCATACCTAATAGAACCAAGACACTCTTGTCCAAAAAAGGGAAGCCAATCTGGTGGTCCCCTGCCATAAACAAACTCTACAACAGAAGGAGAAAATTGATGTGGAATAAGGTGAAGTCCCAAGACTGGAAAAACTCCCTTATCAGCCTCAACAAAAAGTTGAGATCTTTCATCAAATCCTCTAAAGCTAGCTATGAAAACAGAATTGCAGCAAATAGTAAAGACAACCACAAGGCCTTCTATTGTTATGTAAAGAATCTCCACAGCAATACCCAGATTTGCTCTGAGCTACTTCACAATGGTGGCAGTACACTAAACACCGAAAGTGTGATGAGAGACTTAGGGACACAGGTGGACAGTGGTTTCACCTTTGATAACCACATCACCGCAACAGTCAGAAAATCCTTCTGTGTGGCACACCTCATCACTAAGGGCTTTTCATCCAGAAAAAAGGAGTTCATTGTCCCACTGTACTCATCCCTCATTAGACCCATTATAGAGTACAATGCCTCGTTTGGTATGTACCTCACAAGACATCTGCAATAGCTGGAAAGGTCCCAGAAATACCTCACTAAAAGAATCACAGGCCTAAAGCCGATGCCCTATGCTGACCACCTAAAAAAATTTCAGCTATACTCTGTGGCATATTGTCTACTCAGAGGCAATCTTTGCTTAACATACAAGGCCATGTTAAACCCTGAGCTGTTCGACATGCTCCACAAAGAAATCCCAATCCCTCAGAGCCACACGCTCTAGAGATCTAAACCTTGTCATCACAATAAACAAAACATGCTGGAGGGATAGGTTCCTGACCCAGAGACTCCCCATACTCTGGTATAGACTGCCCATACATGTTAAGCAGAGCACCTCCTTGGCCCTCTTCAAAAGGAACCTTGATGATTGGGAGATAGGAAATTCACCCCGGGGATCACGTCAGTCGCCCTGCTAGACAGGGGTCCAGTTGCAAGGCCAAAGTGGTGTGCACAAAGTTATCAATGCCTGGTGAGGTAGTTTCAAGCTTGGAGAGGAATTAATGACAAAGAAAGTGGGGATTAAGTAGAACATGAAGGTAAGGCAATGCTTGATGCTGGTTTTGGTATCTTACATAACTTTCTGTTAGAGTTAGGAGTGTGATTCTTACCCAGGTTGAAGAAGTCTTTATTTTTGTTCAAGAAGGCTTGAGTAGTCATTTACATGTGTAAACCGCTGCTTAAGAAAGAACCTGTCTTTGCTGGAGAGCAGAGAACATTTTTGCTTTATGCTTTGTGCCTCCATACTTGCTGACCATCAGCTGCCATCCTATCAGTCTTGAGCCTATTTGTTCCTGTCCTACTGAGGATTTCCCACCATGAAGGTGAAAGCTGACTGCAGATGGGGGGGGGGGGGTATTATCAAAGAAGTCACCCGTATCTACCATTGCAAACTGAAGACATTCCTGTTTAACTCTGCTTCTGGTGGCTGACGTAAGTACTCATGTCACAATGGCGACTCACAGTGTCCTCCCCTTGGTTGGGGTGGCTTCCATGCTTGCTGAATGAGGGTTTCTGTTAATGGTTTGGCAATCTCAATCTCACATCCCTGGTTTTGACAGCCACAAGCCTGTGTTTGCTGGATTCATGCAGCCAGTTGAAGCCATCACTTTCTTCCTCTGGATGTGTGAGCTAGAATCAGTGACTCACTTCCACCCTCCTTTTGCATTGTGTCTTCCAGTATAAGTGGAGATTTATTGTGAAAATCAAAACGATTTAAAGAGGGTTGTAAGGTAAGGTTGATTGCTGCTGAACAGTCTATATTGAATTTTTAAGGACATCTATTTCTCTTCAATTAGTTATTATCATAACTTGCCCTTGAAAGCAGACTTGTTAGCTTCCATTGGTAAGAGATTATTTAACTTTTTTCTGCTGCTAGCAGATCTTCAGAATTTATGGAGGTAGGAATCTGAATATGGCCCAAAGAACACTCATAAGTATCAAGGCAGGAAATTGCTGACCCACCAGCCCATTTATGAAATTGGTCACAAACAAGGATATTCTAATGAAGTGGGAAAACTTAATCAGAAATCTGTACTGTAAGCCAGGTCACTGTAGTAAGCGCTATAAGGTCAGGGATGTTTTGCAGCAGTCATGTATGAAATACTATAACCATGTTAGGTATGCATTTTGGTGGCTACTTTTTAGCCCTTTGGTATTCCTGCGCAAGTATGGTATTTGCTCAGATAATTATATTTTTGTATAAAGGGCCATAGATGTGAGTGGTGATCATATGAGCTGATCTGGCCTAATCCTTAGTTTGTAGTTGCTTGCTGGAAGCATGTTACGGATCAGACAGCTGCGAGTTTTTCATATAACATTAAACTAGTAGCTAAAGGTTGTGAATAAAGACTTGGTAAAAGTAGTTGTGGATGTGCAGTTATTATGGCTTTTGAAGGCCAAAGTTCTGGGACAGAAAGAATATTCCTGATTGTTATACCTAGCAGTAGAGAGGGGGACAAAATAATCAGTGCACCAGGAAGTGAAACAAAAGTGGTACAGAATGTGCCTTATCAACCCCTCCTTTTTTTCTTTTGATAAAATATACCCCATTTTAGTGAGATTTAAAGGCGAGCTAGGCACTAATTTCTTCCTCAGTGCTCTCTGATATTAAACATAATTCTACTTTTCTATTTCTTTTTTATACAAGTACAATCAAAATATCATATTCATATTAATAATGTAAAAGAGAAATACAAAAGCAAAATGAAAAATCAGCCACTCCTATTATAGGTTCATAGGTAGGTACTAGGCTGTCTGCCCGAAGGCAATTATAAGCCTAGCCGGAATGTGTTGGCTTTCGCCACCCCCTTAGATTAGTTCCATGTGCCTCTGTCCAGCAGAGCCATTGAAGTGATCCCTGGGGTAAACTTTCTGTTTCCCATCCACTCGTCAAGGTTTCTCTTGAAGAGGGTTAGCGAGGAGCTCTGCGAATGTAGACTGGAATCTTGTTCCACAGCAATTGAGTCTCTGGGACAGGAATCTATCCCTTCAGCATGTCCTATTTATTGTTGTGGTGAGGTTTAGATCCCTGGAGTGTGTGGCTCGATGGGATATGGTTTTCTTTAGGTGGAGCATGTCCATCAATTCTGGGTTGGACATGGCTTTGTATGTCAGGCAGAGATCACCTCTGAGTAGGTGGTATGCAGCCGAGTACAGCTGGAGTTTCTTCAGTCGAGCTGCGTAGGGCATTTACTTGAGGCCAGTGCTCTTCTTGGTGAGGTACTTCTGTGGTCTTTCCAGTTGTTATATTTATTTATTTATTTAAATTTGTTGACCGGGAGTTGCAGGTGTCTTGTAAGGTACATCCCAAATGGGGCATTGTATTCTATGATGGGTCTGATGAGTGATGCATAGAGGGGCCCAATGACTTCTTTCTATCTGGATGCAAGCCGTTTTGTGATTAGGTGGGCCACATAGAAGGATTTTCTAACCACTTTGGCAATGTGATTATCAAAGGAGAGGTTACTATCTACTTGGGTCCCCAGATCCCTTATTATGTCTTACATATTTAGGGGGCTACCACCTATGTGGTAGTTTGTGGTACTTTGTTTTTTTCCAAAGGGGATGACTATGCACTTTTTGGCATTTAGCTTGAGGCCATGGTTTTGACACCAGGTATCTCATCAGTGATACCCTTTTGGAGGATGCTGTGTCAGCCGGAGAGTCAATTATAGCCCCTAGTTTGCAGTCATCTGCGAACTTGGTCATCCATAGTCCTTCTGTGCTTGCCTGTACCTCTGAGAAGTATATGCCAAATAAGAGGGGTCCTAGGACTGACCCTGGGGAACGCCACTTGTAACCGGTTTAGAGTCAGACCTAGCTCCCGCAACTCTTACCATGTGGGTTCTGTCAATGAGCCAGTTGGCAAACCATCTCATGACTTAGGGGTTTATGTTCAGGCTGGTGAGCTTGTCTATAATACCTAAGTGGGGAATGGTGTCGAAGGCCTTTGCAAGGTCTAGGTAGGCTGTGTGGACCAACTTTCCCTCTTCTATAGCCTTGGTAACTGTCTCAGAGAAGTCCACCAGGTTTAGGAGGCATGATCTACCCTTAACAAAGCTGAACAGGGTAGGGTCCAGTGTTTGGAGGTTTCCAATGTCTCTGTTAATGAGATCCATGATGATGCACTCAATAGCTTTGCAGACCAAGTTAGTCAGGCTCATAGGGTGATAGTTCCCGGGGTCCGTTGTGGCTCCACCTTTGTGGAGTGGAATAACCGTTGCTGTGCGCCACTCTGTGGGCATGTAGCCTGTGGAGAGGCTGAGTTTAAACAGTGTGTTTAGGTGAGGGGTTAGTTCATGTTTGAGCTCGTGTAGGACGCAGCCTGGGACACTGTCTGGTCCCATTGATGCTGTGTTTTTGGCTTTGGAGAGGGCGGTTTTAACCTGAGTGTCTGTGATTTCAGGGGCACTACATTCTTCTGGTATAGTTATGGGCCCTTTTGGGGGTGAGAGGGGGGTGAAGTTTGCACTGAACCTGTCTGCCAGGATGTTGGCTATATCGGTCGGTTCAGTGTATTTTGTGCCATTCTCCACTAACTTCGAGCAGATCTAAGAATTGCCACTTAGATTCTTGACTTGCCTTGTGGTTATCTTTGGAGTCCATGGCAATTTTACTTTCGAAGCTAGCCTTGGACGATTTTATGAGGGAACGTAGTTTCTTACTGATACTAATCAGGGATGTCTTTCCTTCTTGGGATTTTACTCTTTTCTGTACTAGTTTCCTCCTTCTATTGTATAGCTTGTTTATGGCAGGGGTCCACTAGACTGGTTTCCTTTTCTTGGAGGAGTGATTCTTGGTTTTGTTTGGGATAGCACGATCCATGCATTCTTGTAGGTGCCTGTAGAGTGCGTAAGTGAAGGATTATGCAGCTTGGACAGCATTATCCTTTAGCATGGAGGCTTTGAAACTTCCCACCTTGGTCTTAAGTAACGTGAAGTTTGCTTTTGAAAAGTTTTTCACGGTGGTTTCTTTGACCGGGGTGGTGGCAAAATATGGATATCCAGAGTGATTAGTTTATGGTCAGATCTAACCAATGAGGGGTTGATCTCTGGCGTGGAACACCAGTCGCCCATGTTGGTGATGTCCAGGTCCAAAATGTTGTCACCTCTGGTGGGGGTGTTGACCAGTTGATCCAGGGTGTTTGAGTTTATAAATTCTAGGAAATGTTGGGCAAGGGAGTTTGTACTTGAGTAGTTCTCCCAGTTAATGTTTAGGTAATTGAAATCACTCAATATCAGGGTGTTTGGTAAAACCTTTATGTTTCCCAGTGTTTACAGGAATGCAGAGTGGGGGTCCTGGGACATGGTGGGTTATCTGTAGCAAGCTGTAATTTGAATAGCAGTTTTGTCCATTGTTAGTTGCACGTGGATGATCTCTGAAGCATCGTGCTGTGCCACTAAGCAGGAGGTGTGGGTATCCTTGATGGATATGGATACTCCCCCACGTTTTGTATTTCGGTCTGGGTTTTGTGGCCGAAATGTATGCTATGAGTTGTAGCCTGGTAGTGCTGGGGTGCTCTCTGGAGTCTTAAACCAGGTTTATGTTACTGCACATATATCGATTTTCTCCATACTGAGGAGTGCTTCGAGTACATGCATTTTGAGGTTTAGACATCTGGCGGTTATGCATTTCTTGTGCGTTGCGTGTAATGTTATGTTGCCTGAAATTGCAGGTGAGTGAGTGTTTGTGTGTGTTTTTGTACGTTGTATGTGTGGGTAAGGGGAGGGAGGTATAAGTATGAGTGTGAGTGCTGGATTTGTTGGTGTTTCTTTATGTGTGATGTGTATTTGTGTATGAGCTAGTGGTGAATGCAGTGGTGTGAGTTTTTTTTCTTTTTATGTTATGTGCGATCTCAGAGTTGGTATATATAAGTAGGGGGGTGTTGGGGGTGCAGGGGGGCTCACCTTCTTGCTTATAGGTAGTGTAGGGTTGTGTGGTTTATGTTCTGTGGGTGGAATGGTGTGTGTGTGTTATGTAGTGTATGGTGTATGTATGTTCGTGACTGTGCGATTCGTGATTGTGGGTTTCGATATTGTACATGGTTCGGCTTCATGGTCTCGGAATGCTGAAATTCGGTATTTCAGAATTTTGAGATTATGAAGTGAAACCATATATATATATATATATATATATATATATATATATATATATATATATAAATCTATATATAGATATACAGATATGTGTTTGTGTGTGTGTGTGTGTGTGTGTGTGTATATATATATATATATATATATATATATATATATATATATATATATATATGGGTGTACTTCAACTACTGCGGTGGTGGTGCTGCGGTAGAGTTGTCGCCTCACAGTAAGACATTGTCCCGTTCGATTTTCAGCTAGAGCGTCTTCTGTGTGGAGACGTGTGAATGGGCATACCTTCGTTGAAGGTTGTGCATCAGGGCCGGCAACTCGGCATATAAAAATCTACTGCCAATCATTAGCGGACCGGAGTTCCGCTGTGGCGACCCCTAACCGGGAAAAGCTGAAAGACACACTAACATGGGTGTACTTCATTTGATCGAAAGACCATTTGATCGACATTTCATTTGATCGAAAACCAGTATTCAAGGCAAATAACAGGGATTTGTTCCCCTCCCCAGAGTTGTGTAACCCTGGAGTTGGTATATATATAGTTAGGGGGGTGTGGGTGGCACAGCGCCCCACATTGGGAGTTGTGGGGGGTGAAGCCCCCCCACCTCTTTTTATTTAAAATCTGTACTTTTTGTGTTATTTTCTTCTTTTAAAGGAAACTAGGAGGGGGGCTTTACCCCCCACCTCCCCCAATGTGTGGGACTGCGTCCCCCACACCCCCCCCCCTAACTATATATACCAACTCCAGGGTCGCACGACATTGGGAAGGGGAACAAATCCCAGTTTTATGCCTTGAATACTGGTTTTCGATCAAATGAAATTTTGATCAAATGGGTTTCTGTCAAATGGTCTTTCGATCAAAGGAAGTAGACCCCTATTTACATATATCTATATATATATATATATATATAGATATATATATAGATATATATATATATATATATATATATATATATGTATATATATATATATATATATATATTTTTTTTTTTTTTATTATTTTACATTTGCTGACCGGGATAGTCCAACTGGATGCATGTCCATTTTCAGCGGAGGCCCGGGGAGAAAAGCTCCAAGGGTACGCAGGTACAGCATTACATAATACTAACATTACATATTACAAATAGACTGTTTCTAGAGATTACATAAGTAAGCAAGTTAAACAAGTTCCATAGATTAGAGTTAATCCTGAGCACAAGTCAGGATTAAATTAAATTACACAGTAAACTGGTTAACAGATTTTTACACATTCTAGAGAGAGTTAGCCAGGCTTGATACATTGACATAGCCAGTTAAGTGACAAATGTTGTTTGAATCTAATTTTAAAATGATCTAAGGTGGAAAGTAAGGTAATATCAGCTGGAAGAGAGTTCCAGGATCTACTTACAGAGTTTGTAATGAGAGAGTCACCAGCTGTGTTATTAATTTTGCTAGTCTGAATTAGTAGTTTGTTAGAGGATCGAAGCGGTCTAGGATTATTATAGCGGGTGATAATATTTTTAAGTGCTGGAGTATTGTCCGGATTATAGAGGATTTTATAGGCCATAATCAGTTGGTTATACTGGATTAGGCTGGTTAGTTCAAGCCACCCAAGCTGATTTACATTAATACAATGATGTGTCTTAAAAGGCAGCCCAGTGGCAAACCTGGCAATGTGGTTGCAGCAAATTGAGAGTTTGTTAAGGACAGTCTTGTTTAAATTCGAGAGTAGAGGGGATGCATACAGAAGGGTTGAAAGAAGGTGAGAGCGAGCTATGGCAATTTTAGCTGGAGGGGTAAGGAAGGCTTTTATTCTGTAAAGTGACCCTAGTTTTTTATTGATGGTTTTGATAGTTTGGTTAACATGTAGGTTGAATTTTAGATTATTGTCTATGATGACACCTAATAGTTTTGTAGAGGGGTCGGGGGAGATTATTGTGCCATCATTTGAATTCATGGCAAAGGTGAAAGCAGTAGACCTATGTGTTGGGATTTAGGATCAGACGACGTTCAGAAAGCCAGTCTTCTATTGTATTAAAGGTGATCTGGGTACCTGACCGTAACTCTACTGGAGATGTGGCTGAGCAAATCAGAGTAGAGTCATCAGCATATTGGATACAGCTGACTTTTGGGATGACAGTATAAAGGTCAATAATGAAGATGGAGAACAGCAAGGGCCCTAGATATGGGTCTAGGACTATCCACTGAAAGCACATTTCACTGAAACACATTTCACTGTGCACAATTCACTGAATGCTCAATTCACTGAAAATTATATATGGCCTTTCCCCCACTGTAGTGCGACCCTGGAGTTAGAATATATAGTAAGGGGGGGGTGTGGGGGTGCAGCCCCCCCATTTTAAATATTTTGAACTATAGACATGGATACTTGCAGTTTCAATAAATTAATCTTTTCTAAACTTAATATTATAAAAACTACTTCTGTTTATCGAAAAATCGCTTTTTCGAAAAACGGAAAGCCAAACAGTTTAGCGAAAGTGCACTTTTGCGAATATTGATTCACTGAAGCACGGTAGAGTGGGGATAAGGAAATATATCCTTTTCCCCACTGTAGTGCATTCTCAGAGTTACTGTATATAAGTAGCAGGGGTTGGGGGCTTGCCCACCTGCAAAAATGTGTTTTTAGTGTGTTTTTTTTTCCAATTCATTTAATCGATGTTCATGAAAGTTCATTGTCATTTAAGTGCACTTTCACAAAAGTGGGTTTGGCTTTCTGTTTTTCAAAAAAGTGATTTTTCGATAAACAGAAGTAGACCCATATAAATATATATATATATATATATATATATATATATATATATATAGATAGATATATATATAGATAGATATATATGTATATATACACATACACACACACATGCACACACACACACATATATATATATATATAAATATGTGTATATGTATATATATATATATATATATATATATATATATATATATATACACACACACATGCGCATATATATATATATATATATATATATATATATATATATATATATATGTGTGTGTGTGTGTCCGTCTCCACTTTCTTGTATCCCAATTAATGCACAAACTCTAAGAAGCAAAACTGACTATAACTTTTACAACACAAATGTCAGAACATAATACCCCCTCTATCTTCATCCCTGGGCATATCAACAACAGCAGCAAAACCAACCATCTTTTAATGCTAAATATTAACATTAGAAGTATCAAAAATAAAATACCTGAACTCCAGGCCACAATAGCAAACTACTTCCCAGACATAGTTGCTTTAACAGAAACCTGGCTAAATAAAAACATAGCAAACTCAGAAGTTCTCCCTACTGGCTACAATATCATTAGACAAAACAGACCATTTCATAAAGGGGGTGAAACTGCCTTACTGTACAAGTCCAACTTAACTGTACGTCAATTTCCAAACTCTTACCCCTCTCCCAGTAATTGGGACGTACTTATCTCACAACTTCAACTTCACCCTAAAAGGGTCATCACCACAATTGTGATCTGTATTCCACCTGGTAATACACTTGCTAGCCTTGAAGACTTCTTATGCTGGTGTTCTTCTACATACTCACAAGAAACCCTTATTCTGGGGGACTTCAACCTAGATTGGTTCACCTGTATATCAGAACCACCAAGTAATCTAATAAATCTCCATGGCTAGCAGCAGCTAGTCCAAATTCCAACTAGATGTGATAAAAAATCTAAAAGGGAATCCATCCTTGACTGGGTCCTAACTAGCCGCCCCACATTGTACCCCCACGCAGGCAGTCTCCCAGACACCTTAAGTGACCACAACGTAATATACTTTATACATAGTAGAACAAGCATATGCAAAACTACTAACTATATATCCACTAGAAACACAAAAAAATTCTCTCCTGAGGTCCTCAACACTTTACTTTGTAACTGTGACTAGACCCCCCCCCCCCTAAAAACCCTCCCTCTTGACCAGGCTGTAGCATATTTCAACAAAACATTTCTACAACACCTAGACACTGTCGCTCCATTGTGCAAAATCAAGGTTAGAACCTCTACAAACCCCTGGCTCAGTAAAGAAACCAAACAAATCCTCAAGTCCAGAGGCACTGCCTGGCTTTACTATCCAAAAAAACAAAGAAACACAAAGCCTAAGTACCAAGAACTGCACAACCATGCAAAAAAATGCATTAGGCTGGACAAAAAATACTACTACACAACATTACAAACTAAATACCAACACAACCCCCAAACATTTTGGAAAAATGTAAACCAGCTACTAAAATCCACCCAAAAGGCTACCCCGAAACCAACCACCCTTGACACTAAATTTCCCATCGAAACACAATTCAACTCCCACTTTGTGAACTCAATTCTATCCTTAGTATCACAGGACAGTTCCTTCCTCACTATCCCCCCAACACAAGTAACACTAATACAAGCTTTACCCTCAAAACAGTTTCCACCACTTCGATCAAAAGCATGCTCTCCAAACTAAAAACCTCATCAACAGCAGCCAACCTACTCCCCAGCTATTTCTTGAAATTCACAGCAGATGCTATTGTTATCCCAATCTCCACTCTCATAAACAGATCAATTGTTGAAAACTATGTGCTCAAACTCTGAAAAATATCCTATGTTACACCCATACATAAAGGCGGGACCTCCACTGAACTTAATAACTACAGACCCATTGCTTTACTCTCCCCCTGGCCAAAATCCTAGAAAAATGCATCCATACACAGATGCTAAAATATCTCCAAGACAGCAACATCCTGTCACCTACTCAGCATGGTTTCAGACATGCCCATAGTACCACTACAGCCCTCCTCTGCTTCACAGACACAGTAAACCGTCTCAGAAACGAAGGCCTGCAGGTGTCAACTCTTTTTTTGGATATGTCCAAAGCATTTGACACAGTCTCACACCGAAACCTGCTAAACAAACTAAACCAGTATCACCTATCAAATTCCACTCTTACCTGGTTCCAGAGCTACTTAACTGACAGATACCAAGCTGTGAAATGGGAAAATTCTCTCTCTCCTCAGCTGCCCATAACTATAGGAGTCCCACAGGGTTCTATCTTGGGACCACTACTATTCACAATCTTCACAAATGACCTCCATACCTCCACACAGCATGCATCTATCATTCAGTATGCAGATGACACTACCTTAGTCTGTGCTGCACAAAACATTCCCACCCACCTGCAATCAACTCAACTAGCATTCTCTGACGTTGAAAACTACCTTTCCAAAGCCTGACTTATCCTCAGTCCAAAGAAAACTCAGCTTATGATTATAACCAGTTCTAACAAAAACACTGATAACAGTCAATTCACTATCTACTTCACAAATGCTACTCCATTCGCTCCAGTGGCACAGGCTAAGCAACTGGGAATAACCATAGACTTCCACCTAAAATTTGACAGTTATCTCAACTTAACTATTAAAAAAGTACATGCCAAACTGTACCGTATCAAACCATTTCTTACAAACAACACAAGATCAGCCGTTGCTCACTTCCAACTTCTATCCACCCTACTCCATGCATCTCCCATTCTGACTAATCTCAGCAAAACTGAACTAAGCAAAATGGAAGCCTGCTATAACAGAATTGCCCGCTTTGCTGCAAATTGCTCATATAGAACTCATCACTGTACTGCTTTCAGACAGCTCCACTGGCTTGAACTGCCCAACCTCCTAACCTACAATCAGCTCTGCCTCTGTCATTCGATCTATTACCTCCTCAATAAATGTCCTGCCCTCAAAAACCTAGTACAACATCACTCAGCCAAAAGACCTCTTAGATCATCAAGCAGACTACTACTAGAAGTCACCAACAGCTACAATAGCTTTGGATATGCACTATATAGTAGTTAAGTGGCTAAAAAATGGAACTCTGTCCCCACTAGCATTCAAAACACATCATCCAAATCCTCATTTAAAGACCTCATCAGGCAACATCTCAAGCAAAGTTGGCAGTGCCATGATTGCTCCCCAGGCTAGTGAAAGTGCATAAGGTACACATACTAAACCTAGAGTACTTGATAATAGTTTTCAGTCTTACTCACAAACACTGGATAATCTACAGTGTATGTACTGTACCTGTGTACTATGTATGTATTCTACCTATGTTCCAAATTTCAGCTGTATACCACAAATCTATTAATTATGTTTATTTTTAAATTAATATTTTTTTGTTTGTTCTCTCCACTGTAACTGTTGATGCGCTGCATACCTCTGTAAAAACATGTCTTTTGTAATTTGTGTGTATACTGATCATGTCTAAATAACTAAATGTATCTGTAATTTTTCTATGTGGAGCTTTTCTCCCCAGGCCTCTGCTGAAAAAGGGCCTTTTCGGCTCAGTCAGACACCCCCGGTTAACAAATGTAAAATAAATAAAATAAACAAATTTCCTTGCACAAACCTGATTTTGTTTCTATCTCAGAGTCAAGGGTTAAGGCTAACAATCCTTCTTTGTCTCACTTTTTCCCTGGTTACAACTACTTTTTTTTTAACCCAAAGCAGGCACAAGACAAGGAGGTGGAACCTTCTTCTGTTCTAGTCACATTTAAATGTCCAACTACTTTCTCAAGGAAATGCTGAAACAAATAATTCTTCTAACTGGTTACCTGTATCCATTCCCTCCCAGAAGAATACCATACTACAACTTGCTATAACATACCTACCACATCACTTCTCACTCCCCAACATAAATAACCTACTAAAAGAAACGACTTCCTCCACAAAAATATCAAACATTTCATAATACTTGGAGATTTCATTCTCAAACTGTTCCATTTTCCAATGATCTGTATAATCTTCTAATAAAGTTCAGCCTCACCCAGCTCATATCTGAAACTAGTAGACCCAACCTCAACACGTCACCACTACCTCCTTTACCACCAAAGCTCTTATCTTTCAGTAATAAATTGCAGAATAACATTAATAAACTGAAATCCACACTCTCCTTATTGGACTGGTCACAAGTTCTGAATTCATCTGACCCTAAGACTTCTGCAGAACCACTCCCTTCTATCCTGATTTACCTTCAAAACTACTACTTCCCAGTAATTGAAAGATACACAAACCTAAAACTAACAACTGGTTGACCTATGAGCTTCAAGTTTTTCTACATGTCAGTGACAAGGCATGGTATTCTTGGAAAGCAGTTGTTATTGTTGTGAACAAACTGTGCTACACCCAGCTACACAACCGTGCTAAGCAAGCTTTTACTGTCATAAACGTCGCTGGATGGAATCATGCCGAGCCTCACAAATAAAATCACCCAAAAACTTCTGGAAAGAGGTTAACTGCCTTAAAGGCTGGAAGAGCCTTCCTCCATGAATTCTACATCCTCTCAACTTCTGATTTCCTTTCTCGTTTCAGAAACATTCCCAGTCCTTTCTCTAGCCAGTCCCAAACTGCATCTGATATTACCACTTCCACTCTGTACATTCCTTTATTCTACTTCAGAACTGTCACATCCAAAGACATCTACCCTCTGCTTGAACAGATTCAACTTGATAGCTCCCCTGGGACTGACAACCTTCACCAATGATTTATTTATCACTGTAGACACAACATCACAACCCCATTGAAACACACCTACAGCCTGCAGTTAATATTATGCCTAATATCTGGAATAATGCTATTGTAAAACCTCTCCCTAAAAAAACCCATTCCTTCCCATCCGTCAGACTTTTGGCCCATTTCTATTCTCTATACCCTAGGAAAGATTCTGGAAGAATATACTCACAAAGTAGATCAACCAGTACCACCTTCTCTCTCAAAAGAAGCATGTATTTTGGTCTTGTCGCAGTACATCCACAGCTATCTGGACACTCAGTAACAAGATTCTTCTTGGAATGGACAACAGCTTAATTACTGGTACCATTTTTATTGACCCCTCCAGAGCCTTTGATCTGGTCAATCTCAGTCGTCCTAGACCATCTCACTGAAATAGGCATTAGTGATGACACACTGCACTGATTCAAAAGCTATCTGTCTAACTGCCATTTCTCAGTTAATTTCAATTCATCAACCTCTGCTTCAGTCCCTCTGCAGAAAAGTGTCCTCCAAGGATCTTTACTGGCACCACTCCACTTTTCTGTCTACATTAACAAACTTCCTTTTGACTTACTCAATCTTCCTCTCCTGTTTTATGCTAATGGCATGGTCCTGTTCAACTCTAACCACTCCATGTTTTTTCTTGAACTCAAACTTCAGGCATATTTTCATGGCCTTATTTAGTAGAGCAATAATAAACAATTACTGCTAAAAATGTGTAAAACAAATAATGTGCTTTTTGGCACTAAGCAAATGGTCTCTTCTATCTCCAGTCCTGTAAAAATCCTTGATCATCTTAATGACACTATTGAAAAATGTAATTTCATTCAAATACCTAGGGATTTGATAGGACCACTTCCTAAATTTCTAAGTCACCTGGACTACACACAAAAAATTCAACTCTCCCCTGTTCAGGGTTAGTAGGATCTCCCCTTTGAAATGCCATAGGTAAAGGTATCTTACTGGCTCACCTAGAATATTGTCTCCCTGTAACTGCTGCAGCATCTACAAGAAATATTATCCACCATTCAGTCCATTTTAAACACAATTTGCATATTAGTCAGTCTCTCCCCAAGAAATGAACATCACTACAAAACCATTGAAAAAGATAACTGGCTAAACATGATAACTTTCTACTTGCCTGTCAATTATATAAACATATTAAGAGCGACACTCTCCCTTATTAGAATCCAGACTATTCAGAGATGCACCAACATACCTTAGACATCCTGACCACTCATGCAACCCCCCCCCCTACACACACCCCACACTAGCCTTCACTGCTCAGTCCTTGGTATCAAACTATGGGACTTTCTCCCTTCTTTTCTAAAAGATCATTCCTGTTACCCACTTTCTCTTCACAGGTAAAAGCACATTTCAAGACTCTAGGAAAATGCGACTGCATTTCTGATCATATAACTTAATCCCTTCATTCCCTCCTTCTGTCTACATACCTTACTCTGACTGTTTGTGATTGTGATTCTTTCAGTTTTCCAACTCTGATGCCACTCTATATTTAGTGCATGTATATACTGTGTTTTTCAGTCATTGCATATAATGTCATTTAGGTATTGAATTTATATAATAATGATCTTCATTTTGTATATAATTTATGTACATATTGCAATTTGTCATTCACTCTGTATATAATGTCATGCATCTTTTGCATTTTCCCTGGGCTGAGACTGAAATAGGTCCATTGTGGTCAGTGCTGTACCCCAGGTAACAAACTCAGAATAAAATAAAGTAAAATAAAATAAACCACAGCAGTTTAATACAAAACCATCTCCAATCTTCTCGGTTGTGGTTATTGTGACCACAGTGTACTTGCTTCGTTTTGAACTTCCTTACAGCTAAAAAGGTTTCAGCTGGAGACTGGAGTTCATACTGTGACTTGCAGACACTGCAGCTTACCTAAATCTGTACCTTATATGAAAAACATGTTGTCTACCTACAGTATCTACATTTTCCCATCCAGTGTATATGTAAAAAGTGGCTTATACATTATGCAAATGTGAGTAGAATTAATATTTGTCTGCTGTCAGAAAACATGTATAGACATCTACTACATTCTGTCAGAAATGAAACCGTATGTGTGCTTACCACATTGCTGAATAGCTATAATTGTGCAGCTGTTTTCAGACCTTCATAAGTATACAGTGTCTAGTCCCCCCGGGGGTACCACTATTGCATCTGCGATAGAGGTTGTTGTACATCCCACATTACTGTTATCGGCATATTTTGTCAGACACAATTGGTTGACCAATTTTACCTCTGCAAAGAAGACACTAAGCAGAGGAGTCCAACACCAAGCCCTGTGTACACCAATGCTTGTGTGCTCTGTGCACTACTCTGTCTTTCTGTGTCCTGAGTAACACATTTTTGGTACAGCTGATTATGTAGCAATTAATTTTTAACCACTTTAGCTTATTTAATATACATAAATGTAAGCTGAAATCAAATGGTTTTGCTAATGGCTGATAATATTTCATTCGCAAAGATCAAGGATGTTGAATATGCAGGTATTTCTTACCTTCATGCTGTGTGTGGACCAATGTTCACAAAAAAAGAATAAAAATCAGTTTCTTAAATTTTTTATTTGGCTATTTTTCTGGATATTTTTTTCTGTAGGCATTGTACAGAGTATTAATACCAGTATAGTACCTTTTGTTCTGACTGATTTTTGCTTTGCTTTGCATAGTTCCAGCACTCTTTATCTGTGATGTCATTTTTTAATGGTGATCCTGTTTCTTGTCTCCCCAGAATGCTCTAATCAAAGAACAGCATGCTATTAAAGAATAAAGTTTTTGTCAGTATGGTAGAATGGTGTGAGTTAAGTAGAAGAGACTCCCCTCCGAAGTCGGTTATACTTAGATTTCTGTGTGAACATATGTCTCTGTAGGACTGCTATATTTCCTTGAAAACGTTATTTCATTGAATTTTTTGAAGGGGGTTTATACCCAGTTCCACAACTGGTGTGACCTCAGAGGTAGTTATATAAAGTAAGGAGTGTAGGGGTTGATGGCAGTTCAGGGCACTCACTCAGTGCACAAAAAAATTAAGAGAGTTAAGTTCTTCAACAAAATGCCATAGGCTTGCCTTTGCAAGTGTGAATGCTCGTTTACCTTTGCAACTGTTGTACTTTTATTTTTAGGTGACGGTATGTCTTTTCTCTGTTCCAAGCTGATGGAACATAGTCTGCAGGAAGTGTCTTGCAGTAATTGTGTAATGTTACTTAGGGGTAGAATTTGTTTGGCTCTTCGCTTTTTTTCCTTTTTTCCGTTTAGCCGCTGAACTCCTGTCCCTGATTGATGATTGATTTTTGTTTTACGCACTGCTTGCCAGGCCTGACGACAACCTTCACCTTACGCCTATTCATTCACATGATGTCTCCAGAAAGAAACGCGGCTGAGCTGAGAAACCAGACAGCATCTTACTGTGAGGCGACAACACTACCGAAGCACCACCATCCCCATAATGCGTTATGGGCAGGTGCAGAGAGTATGTGTTTGATTATCAGACACCTACTAATTTAGTGTGCGCGTGTGTGCGCGCGCGTGTGTGTGTGTGTGTGTGTGTGTGTGTGTGTGTGTGTGTGTGTGTGTGTGTGTGTAATGGATGACATTTCTTGATAAGTGTGGGGGATGGGTCATGTGCTAGTATGCACAGCAGGTAATACATTTCCCTGTACTAATAGGGAAGTTTGTTGGATTGTCCTCATGTTGTAGTGTTATGGATGGCTAATGGATGATTGCAGGTTGACACACCCAAACACATGTGCACAGTTAGATTTTTGGTTGTTTTTCATTTTGGTTGCTGTTGTGGTATGTGGCTTTCATAACAAAAAAAAACAAAAAAAAAAACAATCAAAAGAAACATAAATATCATAAAATATGAAGGTTAGCAGGAAAAGTGCCACAAACAAACTGTTCATTAAAATCTTTCTAGTGCCTCGGCTAAATGCCATCTAAGGGAATTTGATGATAAATACATGTTCAACCTTTAAATATACAACCGATCAACACAGAAAACGTGAATTAAAGAACAGCTCATAATACAAAAATTTATACAACAGTCATGTAACCCACTGAATTATTACACTGAATCATAATAGATATTCAAAGATTGAATTAAATTAAATTAAATATTTCCGATTAATTTCATTATGTAATCCACAAGGTGACACGGTACAATAACTAATAATTAAGTTGATTTAAAGCAGCACCACATCTCCCCCAAGATAAAACACTTTTAGCCAATACTATAAATTGAAAGGCATCAATGTCAATGTTATGATGTTGTAATGCATGCAGTGATGCACTGCTACATACATTTTTATTCCTTATGTCTAAAATAGGTTCTTGTGTTCTGATCTTTATCACTCTTTTAGTTTGAACTATATACCATTTTTGTCTATACAGAACTAGATTTTATGGAATAAACTTCTATGTTTGACAAACAATTACAAAATTTTACGTATTTGTGTATTTTTCTGTTTATGTTGTGTTCATTGTCATTCAGTACATTACAAACACTGCATTTTCAACATTTATAAGTACCTCCTTATGAACTCATGACATATAATGCCAGAGTTTTAAAAGATAAAATCTCAGCAATATTTATCCCCTACTATATGAAAAAAGGCAGCTCTAGGTAAAATTTTACGTAAGAAAATCTTAGACTACAAAATATGCCAGTTAGATTGAAAAAAGACATCAGAAAATGTTGAATACTTTGTAGCACAGTATATCGGCAGACCACAATGGCTCAAATTTATAAAATGGTCTGTCTCTACACTGATTAAGTTCTCTGAGTACCTCCTTTGTTGTAATCTAAATTCCATTTCTTGTGTGAACTCAGGCAAGTCATCCTTATCCATAGTGTTATTTTTAACATAATAAATTCCCCCAAAGGTAGGGAATTAATCTAGTATAGTGGGTGCATACTAGATGCATGGAAGAAATTATTTGAAGTCTCCTTCCTATATAGTTTAGATGTTATGGGCAACCCAACTTTACCATTCAAAGTTGTTGTTGTGTCTTTCGGCTTTTCCCGGTTAGGGGTCGCCACAGCGGATTTGCGGTCCGCTAATGATTGGCAGTAGATTTTTTACGTGCCGAGTTGCCAGCTCTGACGCACAACCTTCAACGAAGGTACGCCCATTCACGCATGTCTCCACACAGAAGACGCTCTAGCTGAGAATCGAACAGGACAGCGTCGTACTGTTTGGCAAGTGACATCCAAAAAAAAAAAAAAAAACCCTGATATTTCAATTAAATCAAAATCAAATTTCAGTACCCAAGTATTATTATTTAACTTGCTGACAAAACTTATATCTCCTTGTTTATCCCCTTTACATAAAATAGCAAATAATTTATATATCTGACATATTCCATTACAGCTGAGATTTTAATAAACAGTTTGTATGTGGCTTACATGCCTATCCCATTTTAATTGATTCTGCTTTAGTGATTTTTTTATGTGGTGAAATGTCTTTTGCTGGAATATCATGAAATCTGCTTTCCTACACCCAAAGAACATGGTTTGGTAATGCTATGAGTTGTGTGTTTAAGGTGCAGTTTAAAGTTGTGCCTTTCCTTGCACCATAATATTGTTGCAGAGTTCAGATCTACTAGCTGTTATGGAATCTATGCTCACAGTGTTCTCTGCAGTTACACAAAGGCCTTTGATCCTGTTCACCTTTATTTCTATTGCTTGTTAATCCTGTGTGTCTCATACATTGTAGTCCATTCTCTTCAAGCTGTGTCTCTTGCTGATTTGTTTGCATCACACTCCATCCTTGGTCTCTGTGATCAGCAAGAAGAAAAATTGGTAATCACAGTATTACATATAGGTTCAGAGGTAGGTACTAGGCTATCTGCCCGAGGGCATTTATAAGTCTAGCCAGAGTGTGTCAGCTTTCGCCACCCCATTGATTAATTAACTGAGCCTCTGTCAAGAAGAGCCAATGAAGTGATCCCAGGGGTGTATTTTCTGATACCCATCCACTCATCAAGGCTTCTCTTGAAGAGTGCTAGTGAGGGGCTCTGCCTAATGTAGTTGGGAATTTTGTTCCAAAGCTTGGGGAGTCTCTGTGACAGGAATCTATCCCTCCAGCATGTTCTATTTATTGTTGTGGCGAGGTTTAGCTCACTAGAGCGAGTGGCTCGCAGTGACTTGGATTTCTTTAGGTGGAGTATGTCCGTCAATTCTGAGTAGGAAATGGCTTTGTAAGTCAGGCAGAGATCACCTCTGAGTAAGCAATATGCCACTGAGTACAGCCAGGGGTTTTCCAGTCAGGCTGCATAGGACATATGTTTGAGGCCAGTAATTCTCTGGGTGAGGTACTTTTGTGGTATTTCCAGCAGTTGGAAGTGTCTTGTGAGGTACATCCCAAATGGGGCATTGTACTCTATGATGGGTCTGATGAGTGACGAGTAGAGGGGCACTATAACTTCTTTATTTCTAGATGCAAACCCTTTAGTAATTAGATGGGCTACATAGAAGGATTTCCTAACTACTTTGGTAATATGATTGTCAAAGGAGAGATTACTATCTACCTGTGTCCCCAGAACTCTTATTACCGCTTCTGTATTAAGAGGGCTGCTACCTATGTGGTAATTCATGGGTGTTTTGTTTTTCCCAAATGGGGTGACTATGCATTTTTTGGCATTTAGCTTGAGACACCAGGTGTCCATCTCAGTAAGGCCCTTTTGGAGAATGTCCCTGTTAGCCGGAGAGTCAATTATGGCTCCCAGTTTCCAGTCATCGGTGAACTTGGTTAGCCATAGTCCTCCTGTGTTTGCCTGAACTTCTGAGAAGTATATGCCGAACAGTAGGGGTCCCAGGACCGAGCCTTGTGGGACACCAGTTGTGACTGATTTAGAGTCAGACCTGGAGCCTGCTATTCTTACCATGTGAGTTCTGTCTGTAAGCCAGTTGGCATCCCATCTCGTGATGTAGGGTTTTATGTTCAGGCCTGTGAGTTTATCTATAATTCCTGAGTGGGGAATGGTGTCAAAAGCCTTGACGAGGTCAAGGTAGGCTGTGTGAACCACCTTCCCCTCATCTATGGCCTTGGTGACTGTCTCAAAGAAGTCAACTAGGTTTAGTAGGCATGATCTGCCCTTAACAAAGCCGAACTGGGTCGGGTCAAGTGTTTGGAGGTTACCAATGTCTTTGTTAATGAGTTCCATGATGATGCACTTCATAGCCTTGCAGACCAGGCTAGTCAGGCTTATGGGGCGATAATTACCAGGGTCAGTTGTGGCCTCTCCTTTGTGGAGCGGAGTAACTGTTGCTGTGCGCCATTCTATGGGCACATAGCCTGTGGAGAGGCTAAGGTTGAACAGTGTATTTAGGTGGGGGGTTAGTTCGTGCAAGACACAGCCTGGGACACCATCTGGCCCCATTGACGCTGTGCTTTTGGCATTTGAAAGGGCTGTTTTCACCTGTGCATCTGTGATTTCTGGGACACTACACTTTTCCGGTATTGTTGTGGGCCCTTTTGGGAGTGAGTGGGGGGTGAAGTTTGCACTGAATCTATCTGCCAGGATGTTGGCAATATCAGTAGGTTCAGTATATTTTGTGCTATTTTGCACTACCTCAGAGCATATCTGTGAGTTGCCGCTTAGATTCTTGACATAGCTAAAGAACTAAAGAAGGCTTTGTGATTTTCTTTCAAATCCTTGGCTATTTTTCTTTCTAAGTTAGCCTTGGATGATTTTATGAGGGACCTTAGTTTCTTATTGATACTGATCAGGGATGTCTTTCCTTCTTGGGATTTGCTTTTTGTCTGAACTGGTTTCCTCCTTTTATTGTATAGCCTGTTTATGGCAGGGGTCCACCAGACTGGTTTCCTTCTCTTAGGGGAGTGAGTCTTGATTTTGCTAGGGATGGCACGATCCATGCATCCTTGTAGGTGCTCATAGAGTGCATTTGTAAAGGTTCCTGCATCTTGGACACTGTTATCCTTTAGCTTGGGGGCTGTGAAACCTACCACCTCTGTCTTAAGTAAAGTGAAGTTTGCTATAGAAAAGTTTTTCACTGTGGTTTCCTTGGTTGGGGGTGGTGGTGTGGTGTGGACATCCAGAGTGATTAGTTTATGGTCTGATCTAACCAGTGACGGGTTGACCTCTGGTGCGGAACACCTGTCGCTCATGTTGGTGATGACCAGGTCCAATATGTTTTCACCTCTGGTAGGGGATTTTACCAGCTGATCCAGGGTGTTTGAGTTGATAAATTCCAGGAAGCGCTGGACCTGGGAGTTTGTACTTGAGTAGTTTTCCCAGTTAACAGTAGGGTAATTGAAATTGCTCAATGTCAGGGTATTCAGTAGTACCTTTATGTTTCCCAGTGTCTCCAGAAAGGCGGAGTGGTGGTCCTGGGTCATGGAGGGTGATCTGTAGCAGGCCACAATTTGCATTGCAGATTTGCCCGATGTTAGTTGTACATGGATGATCTCAGAGGTATCATGCTGTGCCACTATCCTGGAGGTGTAGGTATCCTTGATGAATATGGATACACCCCCTCCTTTTGTGATTCGGTCCATGTTCTGTGGCCGAAATGTGTGGTATGAGTTGTAGCCCGATAGTGCTGGGGTGCTCTGTGGAGCCTTGAACCAGGTTTCAGTTACTGCACAGATGTCGACATTCTCCATACTGAGGAGTGCTTCGAGCACTTGCATTTTGAGATTTAAACTCCTGGCATTGAGTAGCATAACCCTCAGTTTTTTATTTGTGCTGTTTACGTAAGTGGGTTTGACTTTTGAGCCTTGCCTAAAAAAGGCGCTATGGGGGCAGCAAGAGCCTTGGCCAGTATTCGAAAGCCTAGGGGTGACAGGTGCAAGCCATCTCTTGCAAAGCAATGAGGCTTGTCGAGCATGTCGTCCCAGGCTGACAGACACTGGATCCCCTTTGAATGACACCAGAAGATTAGCTAATTGTTGAAATTAATCATTTTTTCTTTATACAGTGGTATCATTCTTGGTGAGGGCAGGATGCTACTCAGGGTCAGGGTCATACCCGCCTGGGCTACATGATCAGAGAGCTCTTCCATGTCTCTTTTCATGTAGTCCAGGGAGGTACCTCTCAGGTCATTCACACCAACATGAACAATGACAGAGTGATATTTGTACTTGTTCTGGAGTGACCTGAGTGCTTGTGTTATGTGGCGGATTCTGGCTCCCGACAGGCAGCTAACAGTAACCTGCTCCTTGTCCAGCCTCGTGAGTGGGACTTCAGTGTGCCTGACTATAGAGTCACCTATTACTAGTGTGTTAGGTATGTTATTTCGCCTTAAGAGCTGAGATTGTGCGGCACACTGATTTTGTGTTTTATGTGTTGTCTGGTTTGTGATGGGAAGTTCAGGTTTTTTGGGTGTCTGCTTTGGAGGTCTCTGATACTTTTGCAGGTTTTTATTTAGAGCCTCCGAGTATGATTTCATGTATTTATATGTATTTTTTGCCAGTGCTGGTTTAGTGTGTCTGTGTGAGGCTGGAGGTGTGGTGCAAGTGTTAACCTTCTCCTAATGACTGCCCGTTCCAGTCTTGTGTGGAGAGAGCTTATCCTCCAATTTAGCTATATAATTGCATCTCTTGCATATGTTAATGTTCTGTGGTAGGAGGAGAGGGTTGTCTGTGTACATGAGGCAGTTATAACATTGCCTCAGGATACCCAGGTTCACCAGCTGGACTGGAGAGTATACCTGAAATTGCCCTTTGGTCATGCCTGAATAGTAGGGTGAGCT
Organism: Protopterus annectens; assembly: GCF_019279795.1. Taxonomy (NCBI): domain Eukaryota; kingdom Metazoa; phylum Chordata; order Ceratodontiformes; family Protopteridae; genus Protopterus; species Protopterus annectens. The sequence continues at coordinate 266,931,580 of NC_056728.1, forward strand.
GCTTAGTCGCTTGGTTGGTGAAGGGTGAATAATGAGCCTTGCCCTGCTGGGCAATTAAATGCCGGGGTATATTAGTGCTTGCTATTAGGTCTGAGCAAGTGCTGGACTGTAGGATGCTTTTTATGTGCTTAGGTTGAGAGTTAGACTACTTTCAAGGGAAAAACTGAAGAGGAGACTTGGTGGAGCCGGGAATAATTTAGCCCTAGCTAACCGGTGCTGCCCGAACGTGCAAAACCGTGCAAACAGTTTTTTTACAGCAGGGAAATGAAAAAGATAGAAATTAGCCCAAAATGGCCTATAAACTACTAACTTCTGGGCTGGAACCACTCCTCCAGGGACAGATGGCTGCTCAAAGCTCCCTCTCTCATAGGTGAACAGAGAAACCTCCTTCTATCCAAGCAAAGTATGGGCAACTCAGAAGCTTGTAACACAGCCCTGAACTCAGCACTAGCCTGAAAACTGGAGTATACTAGCTTAGAAAGATGGGAAACAAGGAAATATTTTTTTAAAAGATAAGGCAAAAACAGTAAAAAATACACTTAAAACAGCTTTAAACGACTACAGACAGTAAAAAATAAACTTAAAACAGCTTTAGATGACTACAAGCAATCGGAAAAGGCTTTTAAACAAATTACCCAATTAACCAGTAAAAAAAATCTTAAAACTGAGCCCTGTTCCTGTAGTCTTCAATCAGACAAGTTCTAACTGCACACTCCTGCCACTGGGGTGCAGGGGAACCTTCTCCAAAAAGGAAGGCCTGGATTAGTGCTCATATTATACAAACAAAGCTAGATTCAGCAGGCCTGAATCTAGTTTATGCGACAGCAAACATGGCACACCAATTTCAGTAAGAAACAGTTCAAATATGGAGGCACTATAAGCTTCTAACCAGAAATTCCCAGCTCAGAATGGCAGAGTCCAGCCTCTCCTCCCACAAGAGTGCAGACCACAAACCTTCTTAATGTAAAATGACTGGCCTGAAGCCCAAGTACTTAAACCAGAACTAATACACTTTTAGAATAACAGACACTGAGCCTTCAATCAGCAGTTCCCAACTTAGAAGGATGTAAGCTACCTGTCCTGCCACAACAGTGCAAACCACAAACCTTCTTAATGTAAAACAACTGGTCTGAAGCCCAAGTGCTTAAACCAAAAGGCTTAGAATGATAGCTACACTTTAATCAGGTTACTACCAAGCAGTAATAAATACAATTGAATAATTTTAAGAAGGACTAAATTAGTGCTCAAGTTATACAAACAAAGCTAGATTCAGCAGGCCTGGATCTAGTCTATGCTACAGCAAACAAGGCATACCAATTTCAGTAAGCAACAGTTCAAATATGCAGGCACTATAAGCCTTTAACCAGAAATTCCCAGCTCAGAAGGGCAGAGTCCAGCCTCTCCTCCCACAAGAGTGCAGACCACAAACCTTCTTAATGTAAAATAACTGGCCTGAAGCCCAAGTGCTTAAACCAGAACTAATACACTTTTAGAATAACAGACACTGAGCCTTCAATCAGCAGTTCCCAACTTAGAAGGATGTAAGTAAGCTACCTGTCCTGCCACACAACAGTGCAGACCACAAACCTTCTTAATGTAAAACAACTGGTCTGAAGCCCAAGTGCTTAAACCAAATGGCTTAGAATGATATTACACCAAGCAGTAATAAATACAATTGAGTACTTTTAAGATGACGCAAAAGCAAAATAAAGTAATAAAGTAGGAAGAAACACAAATACAGTAAAAGCAGATGAATAAAGTGCATTTTTTTGAGCAAGCAAATGAGATGGGCCCAGGAGGAATATCCAAATGCAAATTTACAAGAGTTGTGGGCAGTTTCAAAGCCACCAAGATTAACACCAAAACAAAAGCAGGGAGGGTGGGTAGGGAACAAACTGAAAAAACAGAGCCACAACTTCCAGGTAGATAGTATTCAGTGCAACACAAATCATTCAATTTAAATGCTGTATTATTTGAAAAAAGTGCAGATAAAGATTTACATAAATTCACTTATACATCCAGTTGATTGCAGGTAGGTCTTAGCCGGCCAAAGCTCAGAGTTTAAGCAGAAAATAATCCAAAATGTATCAGTTATACAAGTCAGAATCCGAATATCAATGAAATGGAACTACCCCCACTTAACACTGGCTATGCAGGAAATCTAACAAGCATTAAATTCTAACAAGCGTTAACTGAAAAAACAGAGCCACAACTTCCAGCTAGATAGTATTCAATGCAACACAAATAATCTAATTTAAATGCTGTATTATTTGAAAAAAGTGCAGATAAAGATTTACTTAAATTCACTTATACATCCAGTTGATTGCAGGTAGGTTTTAGCCGGCCACAATTCAGAGTTTAAGCAGAAAATAATCCAAAATGTACCACTTATATAATGCAGAAACTGAATATCAATGAAGTGAAACTACCCCCACGTATCACTGGCTATGCAGGAATTCTAACAAGCACTAAATTCTAACAAGCATTAACTGAAAAGCCAGAGCCATAACTTCCAGCTAGATAGTATTCAATGCAACACAAATAATTCAATTTAAATGCTGTATTATTAGAAAAAAGTGCAGATAAAGATTTACTTAAATTCACTTATATGTCCAGTTGATTTCAGGTAGGTCTTAGCCGGCCAAAGCTCAGAGTTTAAGCAGAAAATAATCCAAAATGTGCCACTTATATAAGGCAGAAACCGAATATCAATGAAGTGAAACTACCACCACTTATCACTGGCTATGCAGGAATTCTAACAAGCACTAAATTCTAACAAGCATTAACTGAAAAAACAGAGAAACAACTTCCAGCTAGATAGCATTCAATGCAACATAAATAAATCAATTTAAATGCTGTATTATTTGAAAAAAGTGCAGATAAAGATGGCAAGTCCACAGAACTAATACTGGTAACCAGCAGTCCAGCAGTTTATTGCATGATCCATTTGCCACTTCAGCCCCTACCACACAGTTATTAAAGTAATTTTATATGTGTGTGTATATATATATATATATATATATATATATATATATATATATATATATATGTATACACATATATAGTGTATGTGCATGTATTAAGTGTATATTATTTTTCTCTTAAACAACACTCATTCTTTTTCATTACATGTTCAAGAGTGGTCTAGAAGCAAAAGCACCAGCATCTTGGAATAAAGCTGTGGAGGCTACATTACCCAAAGAGATCCATCAGACCCAGCTTCATATATTTCCTTTTCAATTTTGAACTATGATTATAAAGTGCTTATGTCTGTACTAGATAGAAGAATAGCACAGGTTTTGCCAGAATTGATAGATATGAGTCAGTGTTGTTTTGTTCATAGGTTCATAGGTACATAGGTTCATAGGTGTGTACTAGGCTAATGGCCCTGGGCCTTTACAAGCCTAGCCATAGGATTACCCTGGCATAGTACCACCTGACCTTAGTTCCCAGTGCCTCTGTTGAGTAGAGCCACTGGAGTTATCCCTACAGTGAATTTTATATTTTCCATCCACTCATCAAACTTTCTCTTGAAGAGGGTCAGCAAGGTGCTCTGCTTGAAATGTATGGGAAGTCTGTTCCATAGCATGGGAAGTCTCTGGGTTATGAACCTGTCCCTCCAGCATGTTCTGTTAATTGTGGTGTTGAGGTTGAGGTCTTTGGAGCGTGTGTTATGGAGGGATTGGGATTTCTTTAGATGCAGCATTTCTAACAGAGCTGGGTCAGACATGGCTTTGTAAGTCAAGCAGAGATCGCCTCTAAGTAGACGATATCAGACAAAGAATACTTGGAGTTTTTTGAGTGTCCATATAGCACAAGTGTTTAAGGCCTAGGATCCACTTTGTGAGGTACTTTTGCAGCCTCTCCAGTTGTTGCATGTATCTAGTGAGGTACATGACAAATAGGGCATTGTACTCGATGATTGGCCTAATGAGGGAAGAGTAGAGCGAGACAATGACCTCTTTCTTCCTGTATGCAAAACTCTTAGTAATGAGATGTGCCACATAGAAGGATTTTCTAACCACAGTGGCAATGTGGTGATCAAAAGCGAGGTTGTTGTCAACCTGTGTTCCCAGATGTCTTATAACGCCTTCTGTGTTCAGTGGACTACCAGCAATGTGGTAATTCATGGGAACCGGGTTTTTCCCAAAGGGGATGATGACACATTTTTTGGCATTGAGTTTACGGCCATTGTTCTGACACCAGTCGTTGGTCTCAGTGAGGCCATTCTGTAGGATGTCAATACCACTTGGGGAGTTAATAATAGCTCCCAACTTGCAATCGTCTGTGAACTTTGTCACTTCGTATTGGCCTGGACTTCAGAAAAGTAGATACCAAACAGGAGAGGACCCAGGACCAAAACCTGTGTGACTCCACTCGTGACTAGTCGGCAGTCTGACTTGGAGTCAGCTACTTTCACACTGTGGGTTCTATCTGTGAGCCAGTTTGCAACCCACCTACTGATATAGGGGTTGATGCCAAGCTTAGTGAGTTTTTCTATGATTCCTGAGTGGGGAATGGTATCAAAAGCCTTGACCAGATCAAGGTAGTCTGTATGAACCACCTTGACTTCATCCACAGCTCTGGTGACTGACTCAAAGAAGTCGACCAAGTTGAGCAGGTATGACCTACCCTTCACAAAACCAAACCGTGTGGGATCCAAAGTTTGGAAATTCCCTATATCCTTGTTTATTAGGTCCATAATGATGCGTTCCATAGCTTTGCATATCAGACTCATCAGGATAATGGGGTGATAGTTCCCAGGGCCTGTAGTCACTCCTCCTTTGTGGAGAGGGATGATTGTAGCAGTGCGCCATTCTGTAGGGACAAAGCCTGTGTTGAGGCTGTGATTGAACAGGGTACACAGGTGAAGTGCCAGTTCACACTGTAGTTCATGTAGAACACAACCAGGGATATTATCAGGTCCCACAGAAGCTGTATTCTTGGTCTTGGAAAGTGCTGTTTTAACCTGTGCAGCAGTATTATTGGGTGCCTGGCAATCTACTGGTATTGTGATTGCTCCTTTGGGGGGAGGGGGTAAAGTTGGCACTGAATCTGTTGGCCAGTATACTGGCAATATCTGTTGGCTCAGTATAGGAGGTACCATTGTGCAGTAGCTCAGAGCAAATCTGGGTATTGCCGTGGAGATTCTTTACATAACTGTAGAAGGCCTTGTGGTTGTCTTTACTATCTGCTGCAATTCTGTTTTCATAGCTAGCTTTACAGGATTTGATGAGGGATCTCAACTTTTTGTTGAGGCTGATAAGGTTTTTTTCCAGTTTTGGGACTTCACCTTATTCTGCATCAATTTCCTCCTTCTATTGTAGAGTTTGCTTATGGCAGGGGACTACCAGATTGGCTTCCTTTTTTTTGAGGAGAGCGTGTTGGTTCTATTGGGTATGGCGAGATCCATGCATTTGTGTACATGTTCATACAGTGCATTGGTGTATGATTCTGCGGTCACACAACTATTCTCCATTTGCATGGGTGCCGTGAAGTTAGGCACCTCTGTTTTTAGGAGCCTAAAGTTAGCTTTAGAGAAGTTTTTCATAGTGGTTACCTTTGCGGGGGGGTAGGGATGTGGATTTCCAAGGTGATTAGTTTGTGGTCGGATCTAACCAGGGAGGAGCTGACTATTGGTGTAGAGCTACAGTCTCCCATGTTAGTAATGACCAGGTCAAGGATGTTGCTACCTCTGGTGGGGGTAAGAACGAGCTGGTCCAGGCCACTGGAATTAATGAACTCCAGGAAAAGTTGGGCAAGTGTATTGGTACATGAGTAGTTTACCCAGTTAATGGAGGGGTAGTTGAAGTCGCTTAGTAAGAGAGTGTTAAGTTGGACCCTAATATTCTCCAGGGTGTGGAGGGGTGGCAAACATTTGATAACAGTAACAGAGCAATGATGATGCAGAGGGAAACAGAATATAAGAAAGTACCACTGTTGTTGATGGGTCTTGATGCAGAGAAATCATTCGACAGAGTAAGCTGGGATTTTATGTGTAGGGCAATGGAAGCATTTGCATTCCCTCATACAATAATAAGATTAATTAGGAAATATGGAGGATTGGAGGCAAGAATTAAAGTGGGATGGTTTCTCACCAATAGTTTGTGTTTGAATGGAGGAACAGGGAATGGTTGTCCTCTTTCTCCTTTGTTATTTACTTTATATTTAGCACCATTGGCAAAGAAAATAAGGGAACTAGAAATTCAGGGATATAATTGATATGGTAATCAAGAAATAAATCACTTTATTTGAAGATGATATTATTTTATACTTGATAAATCCAGGAAAGCACATTAGAGTATTGTGGAACATTTTGAGACAGTTGCAAGTCTTTTCATGATATAAAATTTATTAAGATAAAGCAAAGGCTACAGACATAACTTATGTACTGTCACACAAATTGTATCGACAATACCCATATTTGGGTCTATATCAGAACACCGAAAGTTCATACTTTCGAATGTTCTTACATCGACCCCTATTCGGCGAACGCTGAAAATAGCGAAAGAACAGATAATCAAATTTTTTCCTAGGGAAAAAATTCGGTTGTCCGTTTCTTTTTTTTTGCAACCTGTTTTTTAAAGACACAAATACAGAATCAATTACAAGTCACACAATGCAAATAGGTTCAAAACAAATAAGTGAAAATACTTCATACAACCTGCTTAGGAACAAGTACAGTCAGTCCTAATATAACCAAGGAAGAAATAATAATGGATGTTATGTAGTCCAATCTCGCCTTCATTCTTACCCCTGGGTTCAGAGCCGAACCTCGGCTCTGACTCGGCCATACTCTAGCTCAAAGTCTTCAATTGGCTTGTGGCTAAGAGGTATCTCATCATGCAAAAGGCCCATTCCCCAGATCTCGTTTGCCGCTCGTTATGCTCAGACGTGGTGTCCCTTTTGGCCGTGGCTAAGTATACTTTTTTTTCTAAATTTTTGGCTGTTTGTTGATCAAAAAAAGCTATTTTCATAGCTACTGTGTGTGTCTCTCTTACTGGTTGTGTGGCCTTTTCGTTGGCCATTTTTGGTATCCCGTTTACTCCATTTCTTCCCACGGGCTAGGCCCGTTTCAGTTAGAGGACCTAGTCCTACCCATTGTTTCCATATGGTCTTTTGTTTTGTGCTTCCTGTTACTTCTAAGCTTATTTAGTGTGTTGTCATCTGGTAGTTGTGTTATCCTGCCTTTGTTTCCCCCGGGCTAGGCTTGTTTAAATTAGAGGACCTAGTCCTCCCTGTAGTTTTAGTTCCCGCCGGTTACTAGGCTGTTTTTAGTTAGAGGCTCTATTTTCCCGCGCGGGGTTTAGTTAGGTCTTTTGTGTGTACGTGTTGATGTTCATCATGTTACCCTGCTGCAGTCATCACACTTGGGTTATCCTGTCGTCAGGCGGTCCCGCAGTCGGCCGGATTTCCAAAGTCTTGGTCCAACGTCGGTTGCTGTCACCTCATCCCTGACGTCAGTGCGCCAGGGGTACATATACTGCAACCGACACCATTTTCTTCAGTCTTTCTTGCCGCATGGTGCCCGAAGCAGAAGCAGTTCGCAAGTGCCGGTCGGCCGACTCCTGAGATTGTCGAATTCGAATTTCAGACCGAAGTCTTCTATAAAGCTAAGTACCCCATTGGGGAAACTTTTCTTGCCTCAGACTGATGTCAGAAAAAGTTAACAATTGTACTTCTTGTGGGAAGCAAATACCTCATAAGGATTTTCATTCTTATTGCATACCTTGCCTAGGCCCTGATCACGACGTCACTTCTTGTCGTTTTTGTGCTAGGTTTAATAAGCGTACTATTAAAAGGCGATTTGATTTTGCACAACACTTTTTTGGCAGAAAATTTAACTATAACATGCCGTCGGAGCTACCGACTACCGGCGTGCACAAAAAACGCAGGGACAAGGACCGACAGCCAAGGCCTAAACCCGATTCCGAGGCCTTGGTTGATCCGGTCTCCGGTCTTCCGGTTATCAGTGAGGCTCCGACGCAGCCCTTGACTACCGCAGTCCTGGAACCCGAGACCGCTACAGATATTTTGACGGAATGTACTAGGCCGACACAGCCTTTTACTTCAGGCCCTTCCGACGACATACCTTCTAAGGACGTTGGTGCTTTGGAAACGCCATTGGTTTCTGAGGGTGTTTTCAGACCGATGACTCTCACAGTCAAAACGTTTTCTAAGTCTAAGACTCCTTCTAAAGCTAAAACGACTACACTTCAGTCTCCTGTTCAAGGCCCCATGCCTAAGAAACAGATGCTCAAAATGGCTGAAGATTTGATTTCTCTTATCAGGGGTTCACAGCCTCCTCCTGACAAAAGGCCTAGACAAGAGGAAGATTCTGCTTCTTCTGAGCAACTGTCTATTTCTTCGGATTCCTTTGAAGACCAAGACTTTCCCTACTCTCCTTATGAAGATTCAGATGCTGAGGACTCTATTCCCTCAGCTTCCCCTCCTGAAGACTACTCTTTTGGGGAAACTTTACACACTATGAGGGAACATTTCCACTGGGAAGGTCAGGATTTCTCTGATTCCAAGAAAAGGCTCAGAGAGTTTCTTTTACTCCCCCAACACAGACCTCTAGCCATCCCACCTGTTTTGGATATTGTGGATGATGTCTATTTAGAATCCAGTTTCAACCCAGACTCTCTACCTCCTGCTAAGCCTGACAGATACTACAGAGTACCTGATTCCCACAAATTTCTTTACAAAAGCCCAGTAGCTGACCCAGAGACTATCTCCCAGGGTCCCAATTGGGCTAAGGCTTCCATGGCTAAAAACCCAGTACCTTCTGAGAGGGACTCAAGAGCACTAGACAGGTGGGGGAAAAAGGTTTACACCTCAGCCACATTAGCTATGAGGGCACTAAATTGTCAATTTCATATATTCAAGTATCAGCAGTTTCTAATCTCTCAGTTAAAACAAAAGATAACCTCCCTTCCCCAACAATCTGAATTGAAAGAAGTACAGGATTTGTTGCACACCACCGAGCAGGTGGGCAAACATACCTTACAATGTGGATTTGATTCTTTGGCGGCCTCCTGCAGAGCAGCTGTCACTGGATCAGTTATATGTAGGCATGCCTGGTTAAAGGAACAAAGTCTACCTGATCATGTCAAAGCAAAACTACTGGATGCACCCTTACAGCAGGATGTTCTTTTTGGTGTTAAAGCAGAAGAAGTCCTAAAGAAAATGGAAGATAAGGCAAAATCAATGCAGACAGTCAAAGATTTCCTACAGGTACAACCCCCTCGCTTCAGCAGAAACTGGCCAACAAAAAATTAGTCCTTTCCAGCCACTGACAGACCGAAGAGGGGTAAATACAGGCGCCCAAGGGGCAGAGGACAACCACAAACCCAGTATAAACCTCACCAATGGGGCACTCCAACCCAGAAAGGAGGAGAAGACAGGTCTCAACCCACCAGAAGGCAAACTCAATGACTTGCACCTCAACTGGCCAAACAAAGCTTTTTTGTTAGCCCCCTTAGAGGGAAAACTAGCACTTTTTGCAGACAACTGGCACATGGTCACAAAGGACAAATGGGTCCTAGACATAATTTTACGAGGATACAGATTCCACTTTCACACCTTGCCAATGAAAAGAGGAATGCCAAACCTGCCACAAAATCAAAGGGCAGAGGCTCAAAAACAAATTACAGCTCTCATGGCCATGAGAGCCATTCAACGGGTACCGATTCAAGAGCAAGGCCAAGGATTTTACTCAAGGCTCTTTCTAGTACCCAGAAAGGACAATGCTTGGAGACTAATACTGGCTCTTTCAATTCTAAACACTTACCTACAAGTCCCAAAATTCAAGATGCTAACACTACAGCAGCTACTTCCCATGTTGGGCAAGGAAGCATGGCTGGTAACGTTGGACCTCAAGGAGGCATACCTGCATGTCCCTATCAGACAAAGTTGCAGAAGATACCTCCGTTTCATTGCAGACTCAACCCATTACCAATTCTCTGCACTGCCCTTTGACTTATCTACTGCGCCCAGCGTTTTCACAAAATGCCTGGTACCAGTAATTGCATACTGCAGACAAAGAGGAATTCAAATATATCCATACCTGGATGACTGCCTCATCCAAGCAGAAAGAAAAGACATTCTCTTACATCATCTGGCTTTTGTGAAGCATCTACTAAATTGTCTGGGGTACACAGTAAACGAAAAGAAGTCAAAACTAGTACCCTCACAACAAATTACATTCCTGGGTGCCAGCTTGGACACAACGGCCCAGAAGGCTTATCTCACACCAGACAAGCAACTACAACTGACTCAATATTTCAAGACAATGGCAACAAAGACCCAATTAACTGCAAGAAAAATTCTGCAGGCTTTGGGCTTCATGGCATCTTGCATTCTGATAATATCATTTGCAAAACTGCATATGAGGAAATTACGGTGGTACCTAAAAAGTGTATGGTCTCAACACAGCCACAGCTTGGACACAGTGATATCTCTCATTCCCTGCCTTCAACAGGAATTTCTATGGTGGGCACAGGCATGTCACCTCAACAAGGGTCAGCCTTTCACCTTGCCCCCAACCAGGCAAACTATCACAACAGACGCCTCAGACTATGCTTGGGGGGCACACATGGCAGGGCAATGCATTCAAAGCCTATGAACTGCAGAACAAAGAAAACTGAACATAAATCAGAAAGAGATGCTAGCTGTACAGAAAACTCTGACAGCCTTCAAGGATCTTCTACATCCAGGACAACTTGCAATAAAGACAGACAACACTACAGTAATGTGGTACATAAACAAACAAGGGGACACACATTCCTACCCTCTTTGCAGGCAAGCAATAATCTTATGGAACACAGCTCTGGCCTACCAAGTCCAGTTACAAGCTCAATTCCTGCCAGGACAGAAAAACACATTGGCAGACGACCTAAGCAGAAACATCAAAGATCCCCACGAGTGGAAGCTAGACCCACAAATATTTACAATGATAACTCAAAAATGGGGCCTACTAAATATAGACCTGTTTGCCAGTCCTCAAAACTTCCAGCTGACAATATTTTGTACAAGGACATTCCACCATCAAGCTTGGAAAGTGGACGCTCTCTCCTTCAGTTGGAAAAACCTGACAGCATATGCCTTTCCTCCATTACCTCTTCTCACAAAGGTTCTTTTGAAGGTCAAAAAGGAGAAACCAAGACTGATTCTCATAGCCCCAGACTGGCCACACCAGCACTGGTACCCGCTATTGAAGAATATGGCTCACAGCCCACCATGGATATTGCCTCAAATACCTCATTTGCTCACGGAGCAAAACAAACAGATTCTACACAGCCAGCTAAAAACCTTAAACCTGGCTGCATGGCAGATCTTTTAAACATCCAACCAGCCCCTCTTTCACAAGCAGCTCTGGATGTTATTCTGGAAGCCAGGAGACCAAGCACCAGGAAGGCTTACTCAGACAAATGGAAAAGGTTTTCTGCCTGGAACCAAGCTAAAGGCCAAGACACAACTCAGCCTCATATGCCTCACATTCTGCAGTATTTAGCAGAGATGTTGCACAAAGGACTTTCCTTCTCCTCTGTTAAAATCCATACTTCAGCTATTTCAACTCACTACGACACAAATCCACCTTTATTTTCACATCCTCTTCTAAAGCAGTTCCTCAGAGGGGCGGAAAACATTAGACCACCTAGAAGAGCTCCTACACCAACATGGGACCTCAACTTTGTTCTGGAAAAACTAGCATTACCTCCCTTTGAACCAGCTTTCTCTGCACACCTTCAGTTCCTATCTTGGAAGACTGCCCTGCTCCTGGCAATAACTTCTGCTAGGAGAGTCTCAGAATTACAGGCACTAATGGCAGTGGAACCTTTCCTCATTTTCCATCAAGACAGAGTTGCTCTACGAACTAATCCTTCCTTCATGCCTAAGGTGGTTTCCAGTGTAGCTTTAAATCAAACCATCCATCTACCCACCTTCTTTTCCCAATCCACAGAACAAAGGTGAGAGACTCTTGCATTCCTTGGACATTCACAGGCAGCTTCGTTACTACTTGGACAAAACTAAGGCTTTCAGAAAAACTGACCAGCTCTTTGTATCCTATGCTACAGCTTCTCAAGGGAGGGCTATGTCCAAACAAACCATTTCTAAATGGATAGGCCATTGCATACGGTTCTGTTATACCCATCATGAGAAACCAGTTCCTACTACTATTAGATCCCACTCTACCAGGGCAACAGCAACCTCTACAGCCTTTCTCAGAGGGGTCCCTACCAAGGAAATTTTAGAAGCTGCAACTTGGAGTTCAGTACACACCTTCACCAAACACTATCACCTACCTCTTTATTCTAAGTCCAGGGCAGGCTTCGCCACTGCAGTTCTGCAGGGCCTCATTGCCTCCACTAACCCTCTATGACACCTCCACCCTGCCTTAGCTTTGGGACTCAACCCAAGTGTGATGACTGCAGCAGGGTAACACGATGAACATAGTACAGTTTTGTACCTACCATAAATGTAGATGTTCGAGTGTTCACCCTGCTGCAATCCAGGTTACCCTCCCTCCAACCCCTCTGACCTTTTGGCTAAATCTCTGCTATACCTTACTGATGTATTTGCTTATAACTGAAGGGATTTTGTGTTTGTACAGTGTTCACACCATTTGGTACTAATTTTGATCACCGTTTTGGGGGCACCTGACATCTGGGGCAAGAAAAACTGAAGAAAATGGTGTCGGTTGCAGTATATGTACCCCTGGCGCACTGACGTCAAGGATGAGGCGACAACAACCGACGTCAGACCAAGACCTTGGAAATCCGGCCGACTGCGGGACCGCCTGATGACAGGATAACCCAAGTGTGATGACTGCAGCAGGGTGAACACTCGAACATCTACATTTATGGTAGGTACAAAACTGTACTTTTTGCAGCTTGTCCCTGTGTGTGTACTCCTTTATGCAGCATGTCTAAGGATTCTAAGGAACACAGGCCTTCGGGCTTTAAAAAGTGTATTGAATGCAACAATAAAATGTCTGTGACTGATGGGCACTCTGTGTGCGTGTACTGCTTGGGGGCTATTCACTTCCAAGAGTCCTGCTTGTTTTGTTATTCCTTCAGTCCCTGCGTGCTACAGGAGAGGAAGAACAAGCTCATTCTGAAAGGACTGCTTAAACACTCCTTCGAGGAAGACTTGGCTAAGTCTTCCAGTGCCATATCCTCTCCAGCTAAAAAGGACAAAAAGACTGCTAATAAGTGCTCTCCGGTTCCATCTGTTTCTTTGGAGCCGCCAGAGAAAGTTGCTAGAACAGCTTCTCCTTCTTCAGCTCCATTGGCTTTGGTGCCGACAGAAGGCAGTGTATTGACTAAGTCTGTATTGGCTCCCAGCCTTTTGGAGCCGGTCACGGATATTTTGGTTTGGAGCCAGTCTCCAGTTGTTTGACCGGGTTCTCCTTCACGTCAGTCTCCCTCTGTAGGGAGATCCAGATCTCCAACTATATCCTCCAAGTCCTCAAGGTCCCTTTCCAATGAGGACATTGATAGATTGGTGAAGAAACTGCTTCAGTCATCGGTGCTGGCCAAATTGATTTCAGCTCTGACCCAGTCGGCTCCAGAGACCATGGCCCCTTCACCGTTTGTTGTTCATCCGCCGAGCCTTTCTCGGCCCTCGGAGCCAGAGCTGTCAGTTCCGTTGGTTGCCGTTAGGTTGGTTCCAGTATCTTCGCTTGGCCTCTCAGTTCCAATTTCTGCTCCGACCCCGTCGGTTCCGTCCACGGGATCGAGGATCCACAGTTCACTGGTTGGACACAAGGGAGAGGGCTCGGATCGATCTTCATCGGTTCTGAGCCTTCCTCTCGGTTCTTCGGCTCGGGTGAGCTTGGACCAGACATCTGCTTCGGACCTCATCTCCTCGGCACCGAGGGCTACTACCGTATCCTCTATGGTTAGCTGGCCTTCGGAGCCGAGGGGATCAGCTTTCGAGGTTATGAGGAGCGTGCTGGCCAGGTTGTCATCTGCATCCTATGGCACCGACACTCTGCCCCCTCTGGCACTGGTGTCAGTTTCAGATCACCCTCTATCCATGATCAGTGAAGACCCAAGGCCTCAGGATACCTCCATGAGTGGTCCCCAACCTTCTGACGTCTCCCCAGAGTTTTTGCCTGAGGAGCCTGTCAGAAAGAGATTGTGTAAGAGGAAACATGTTGACTCCCCGGATGAGTGTCTCACGTCAGACACCAAACTTGAGGAGTCAGAGGGGTCCCCCAAGTCATCTTCTGAAGATATCTCTTTTTCAGATATTCTTGAGATCATGAAGCAGAGAGGCAGCTGGCCCTCCAAATCCCCTTCTGATGAGGAGTCAGTGTTCCTGAAGGATTTCAGGTCTCAACCTTCCACCTCTTGGGTCTCTCCCCCTTTCGATGAGCTACTAGATCTCGTCTGTCGAAAGGTGTGGGAAACTCCTAACACTGTGGAACAGGTCCCTAGGAGACCCAATAAGTTTTTGTCTGCTCCCACAGACAAGGAATATCTGACAAAAAACGTTCCAGTAGATGCCATGGTGGTAGCAGCAGCCACCAAGAAGGAACTTGCTGAAACTTCGTCTACCGTCCATCTGCCTAACAAGGAGTCCCGGGACATGGACAGGTATGGGAAGTGTGTGTTTACCTCAGTGGCCTTTACTCTGCAGTCACTGAACTACTTGATGCATTTTACAAGGCTCCAGAGAGATCTCTTAAAAGAACTAGGAGATTCTCTACAGGGTAACATTTCTAATGCCGTGGCACAGAAGGTCAATGCACAAATGTCTACCCTAAATTCCCTTACCAAATCCTCCATGAGGCTGATCTCATATGCAGCAGATGAAGCGAGCAGGGCAGCGAGTTCTGCAGTTGCTCTTAGGAGACACTCCTGGATGCGCCTGTGTAATTTTGTGGAGGCCTTCAAGTCTACATTCGCCAATGCCCCATTTGACAGTTCATCATTATTCTGAACCAAGGTGAAGGACACTCTCACTAGGTGCGAGCAGGAAGGAAAAACCCTGTCTGCTGTGGGAGTCCATTTTTCCATGTCTTCTAGACCTTACCCCAAGGGCCAGAAGGGTGGGAAAATGTGGTTCAGGAAGTCACAGAGGTTTTTTCAAGATGCACAAAGTGATTCCCCTTCCAGAGGCAGGAGAGGGGGGTGGAAATTCAGGTAGACGCTGACCTAGAGGCAGAGCAGGCCCGCGTAACTAGGGGGACCATGATTCTTTTCGCGGTTCTCCCTACCAGCGCTCCTGAAAGGAGGCCCAACTTTGCATCTCTGGAGCTGGTCAGGGGTTGCATTTCTTTATTCCCAGAAGCCTGGCAAGACATCACCCAAGATGAGTGGGTAGTAAAGATAATTTCCAGAGGTTATCATATTCCCTTCTCTTCTCCTCCACTGTCAACCAAGAGAATTCCAGACATGCCACCCAGTCACAGGGATTCTGCAGCTTTAGAAATAAAAAAGTTGCTTTCAAAGAGAGCCATCCAGACTGTGCCCACAGACCAAGTACGATTAAGGACTTACTCCAGATTCTTTTTGGTGCAGAAAAGAACAGGGGACCTGAGACCCATCTTGGATCTCAGCCGATTGAACCTACATGTACAAAAGCCCAAGTTCTGCATGGTCACCTTACAGTCAATACTCCCTCTGTTAGGGAAAGATGTGTGGATGTGCTCCATTGACCTCAAAGATGCTTACTACCGTATCAAGATGGACAGGGCATCGAGAAGTCATCTACACTTCCAGCTGGGAGCCAGTCATTTTCAGTTTCACGCTCTGCCCTTTGGTGTTACCACAGCCCCCGGGGTGTTCAGCAAATGCATGGCAGTGGTAACGGCTCACTTGAGACGTCAGGGATTCCAAGTGTTTCCGTATCTGGACGACTGGCTCCTTTCTGCCACCACCAGGCATCTACTGTTACAGACCAGGGACGCCACCATTACACTGTGCCAAAGGTTAGGAATTACTCTAAATTGGGAAAAATCTGTCTTGTTGCCCTTGCAGCGTGTCACTTTTATCATCACCAAACTAGATACAGTGCTCATGAGGGACTTCTTACCACAAGAGAGAATTCAGGCTCTTCAACAGCAGGTCTACCCCCTTACTACCATTGAGGAAGGTCAAGGCAAAAGTGATCCTCAAGTTATTAGGGACCATGGCTGCCACGATCATGCAAGTTCCCCTTGCCAGGCTACACATGAGGGTCCTACAGTGGCTGCTTTTCACCCAGTGGCCACTACAGCATCTTCCACTCTCCCATTCTATTCTGATTACAGACACGTGCAAGCAGGACCTACACTGGTAGCTTCAGTCCAGCAATCTCAACGTGGGCAAGCCTTTTGTCTCATCTTTTCCAGTTGCCATGGTGACCATGGATGCCTCCCAGATCAGGTGGGAGGGGCATTATCTCAGCAGGACAGTTCAAGGCACATGGCAGGATCATGAGACCCATTTGCATATCAATGTATTGGAGATGAGAGGAGTGCTATTAGCGTTGCAAGCACTTCAGAGCTATCTCCCTCTAGGGACAATTGCAATCCACTCAGACAACTTGTCAGTGGTATGGTATCTGAACAAGCAGGGAGGAGCCAAATCATACCCACTTTGCAGAGAGGCACTTCGAGTTTGGCAGTGGGCGGTGTCTTCCCAATGCTTTCTAGTTGCAATGCATATACCGGGGAAGTCTAACGTGATTGCCGACACGCTGAGCAGAACTATCCTAATGCCTCACGAGTAGTCCCTGAACAAATATATAGAAGATATTCAGCAGATGGGGTCAGCCTTGCTGTGATCTGTTTGCCAGCCCCCTCAATGCCAAATGCAGCAGCTACTTCACCCTTATCCCCCTGGAGGGGGAGACACCCAGGGAGCTCTGGTCCACGATTGGCCCTTCAGTCTTCTCTATGCCTTTCCACCATTTTCCCTTATGTCAAAGGTCATTCAGAAAGCACAGTCTTTGGGAAGTAAGATGATCCTGATTGCCCTACACTGGCCTCATTAGATTTGGCTTACCTTCCTTCAACCCTGTCTAATGGACGATCCCTGGATTGTGGATCCAGATCCAGATCTACTGACTCATATGTCAGGACAGTTCCATCCCTCCATCCAGACCCTCAAGTTGACAGCTTGGTGGCTCCAGTTCCATCCCTAGTCAGGCTTCATGATTTTTCCCTGCAAGTGGTCCACATTCTGTCTTCTTCCCACAAGCCTTCTACCAGGAAGATTTATTCCAGTAAGTGGAAGAGATTCTCCATTTAGGCCCATGAAAGACATATTGATCCTTATACATTGCCTATTTCGGCAATATTAGAATTTCTTTCTCAGCTGTTCAGTCAGGGGTCAGCTGCAGCAACCATTAAAGTGCAACTGGCAGCGATTTCTACCTTTCACATTGCTAATGAGCCCAACCTTATGGCCCATAGGCTTTGTAGGGCCTTTCTGAAAGGGACAATGTTACTCTGACCTCCAGTCTTTGATCCAGTAATGTCATGGGACCTCAATTTTGTATTACAGAAGTTCACCTCGACTCCCTTTGAGCCCGCAGCTACGTGTGACCTTAAATTCTTGCCATGGAAGACAATATTCTTGACAGCCATAACTTCTGCTAGGCGGGTCTGTGAGCTCCAAGCTTTATCAATTAAACCACCTTATTTGCTGTTTTCACAAAGACAGGGTCTCCTTAAGAACCAATCATTCCTTTATTCCAAAGGTTGCTTCTGTTGTCAATATCAACCAATCCATTGAGTTGCCTGTGTTTTTTCCTGAATTTTCTAACAAGGCAGAATTTAAGTTTCATGGACAAAAGATTTCAGGAAATCAGATCAACTGTTTGTCTCATTTTCAGACACTAGACTTGGGGTTCCTGTTTCTAAAGCAACTTTGTCTCGCTGGATTTCCAATTGCATCTCATTTATTTATGCTTCCAATGGCAAAGAATTACCCTTTAAAGTGAAGGCTCATTCTACACGATCTGTGGCTACCTCTACTGCATTTCAGGCTATGATATTTGTGCTGCAACATGGGCTTTGCCTCATACTTTTATTAGTCACTACAAATCAAATCTGGTCTCTAGAGCCAGATCTTCCTTTGGTTCCACAGTGCTCAAGAGTATTTTTCACTGAGCCACCCAAGGTCAAGGTGCTAGGGATGCTGTCCCAGGGGTAAGAATGAAGGTGAGATTGGACTACATAACCTCAAGAAGTTATGTACTCACCATAACGTTCGATGTATGTAGTCCATCTCGCCTTACATTCTTACTAACCCCCCCCCTCCTACCCCCTCCTTGAGGACCTGGACGTATAGTCTCTAGGTGTCAGTAGTCCTTTCTGTTGGGGTTGTTCTTCTTCTCAGTGTGTGTGTGTGTGTGTGTGTGTGTGTGTGTGTGTGTGTGTGTGTGTGTGTGTGTGTGCGCTTGCAGCAAACAAGATCTGGGGAATGGGCCTGTTGCATGATGGGATACCTCTTAGCACGAGCCAATTGAAGACTTTGAGCTAGAACCCAGGGGTAAGAATGTAAAGCGAGATGGACTACATACATTGAACATTATGGTGAGTACATAACTTCTTGTTTGCAGCGTTTTCCTTTTTTGCCATCAGGTTGTACTGCCTTCATGTTCTGTCATTTTGATCACAACTTGTCTGTGCTTCTGCTGTTCTGATAGCAAACTTGTCCAGTCTGCTTCTTATAAGAATAGCTAAAGGAAGAACATCAAAGATCAGAATATTAATTTTACAAAAAGGTGTAACTTTTAGGATCACAGAATAAGAAAAGTCAGTAAGGGGTTTAGATCCTGTATTACAGTTTCTGTATGTGCTCCAGATCGGAGTCCAAGCTGAATTCTGTTTCCGCAAATCAGAAATGATCTTTCTGGTGTTGTTCTGTCAGGAAGTACGTAAAGATGTTCAGAAGTGTGTTTTTCATAAGACATCCCTTGAGGCTCCTTATTTTGCCATTCATTTGGCACATGACTACCCTGTAAACAGATTCCAAGGGATTTTTCTAATTGCTGCAGCATATGCTCTAATCTGTAAATGGCCCATGAGAGTACTACATGATATACCTCTGTGTTTTAGATATAAGTACACAAAACAGCAGAAATCCCTCACTAACAAGTGACAGCCGCAGAGCTTCTCTTAGAAGGCAGTATTTGCCTTAAAGACTGAAATCCAGTGCTACTAACTGAAGCTAAGGTTATTTCACATAGCTCTGTGAATTTTAACAAGGTTTTCCATCCATTAGGATCAAAACAGAACAGTTAAAAGAAACACTGTACCAGCTGACAAGTGGTTATTGTTGTGGTTGTAAGGAAAACTTCTGAATTCGTTTCGAAAGCATCTTTGCACAACATGGACCTGCCATCCACAGTCCTTGAAGGGATCATCTTCATTGTGTTATCTGTGATTGGCTTGCTTGGCAATGGAATACTAATTCATTTCACAATGAAAAGCTTTGTGGGACGCGTGCGAGCATCATGTGCAGTGCTTTTCTGTCTTGGCGTTGTTCACATGCTCAGGATTTTGGTGGTGAACATACTGAGTGTGATTTACAGTGTTGGTGGTGTAAGGATATTTGATTCTGCTGGGTGCAAGATTTTCAAGTTTACCTCTGCTGTCACAACCACTATCTCAATCTGGCTAACCCTCTACTTGGCTTCATTTTATTACTTGAAACTCAGTCATGTAGTCCACCCTCTAAGTGTAACACCCACAGTTAGCTGGCGTAACAGACATCTGCTGGGACTCTTTTCTCTTTGTGTAGCTGGCCTTGCAGTCTATATTCCTATTTTAGTTTATAGTGAAAAAGTCAATGATTCATTCCTGGCAAACATTACCAGTAGTCAGAAGCACGCCAGTTTGGTCTATGCTGCCTGCCAGGTTAGGTATACCAGTCACAAGCTAGAGCTTATCTATGGAACTGTGCTGTTGCTTTCCTTTGATTTGGTTCCACTAGCAGATTTTGTTATTATTAGCATTCGAATAGCACTGCTGTTGTGGCAACATCACAAAGCCAGCTATGGAGACATCTGGATTGGAGCTGACAAGACAGAGACAGAAGTTTTCAGAGCAAGTAAACTTTCAGTACTTCTAATGGGTCTTGCAGCTTGCCTGTGGATTTCTCATTTTATCTTGTATCACTACCAATCTGAACTGAGCTCCTGCTATTTTATTCCTGCCATACTCGCAGTACTGTCCTGTAGCTATTCTTCATTAAGTCCTTACATACTCATTATAGTAAATTACAAGGTGAGGGAAAAGCTGAAAGACCTCTGCTGTTGGCATTCCATGAGGCAAGCCAAAACCCAAGCTGTTACTGTTTCAGCTTCTCCATATTCAGAATGACATGATTTAAGACAAAACTGTTAGTTTTAAACACCAAACAACTCTTGAATGTTTAGAGAAGTTGTGCAGAGGTACACTTTTTTGGCCACAGTATACATTGTGGTGTAAGACATACAGTGGACTGTTGTGTAGCGGCTGCCAGAATTGACTAAGCATGCTGAGAGTTGGGTATGGGGGCTGGTTGTATGTCTGGAGACATGGAGAAGAAATGTCCAGTACTGCATGTTCCATTCAGCACCATTCTTGGAAGTGCGTTTCTGTAACTGAAACATTACATTTCATCATGAATAGTGGACATTGCAGTTAAGATGCCCATTATCTGGTAAACAGTTTTGTGTAGTCACGAGGAACCTTATTTGCAATGCCCTCTAATTTAAAATATTCTTTTGTCCTCTTAGACAAAGAATATCAAAACATATGCAAAGAAAGAGACAATATATCCTGTATCAGCACTTAATGCAAAATATATTGCGTATGTTAACAGCAAGCAAAAAAATAAAATAAAATAGGAAGGAAAAAATGTTGGTAACATAGTACACAGATATAGCTGAATTATATTTTGAACTTAGTATCTCAGAAAGATAACAGTTATATACTGGTTATAGTAGCATGAATTATATGCTACCAGTTCATAGTATGTAGTTTTCCTTTTTTTTGCATAACTACCTCTGTGATAAGCAGTATGTTGCTTGGTTTGTGTTTGACTGTACCACTGAACATGTTCAATTTTGCTGTTAGCATCTCTTTGGTCTTATCATTTCCCTCTTGCTTTCTTGATTCTAGAGTTCACATATTATTTGTTTGTGTTGTGATGTAAAGATATGATAAGCAAGCACTTTACCTTATTCAATCCCACAGTATTAATAATATATGTATTCGATGTGGCAAGTTGTTTAGTTAATATAGCATGTTCGGTGTGCTTTGCAGAAATGCTGCTGTGTACATGTAGAACAATGCTGTTTTCACAATCGATCATTAGAACATAATAATACAAATGCTGTTACTGTGTTGTTCTATTTTGTGATTATTTTGAATGCTTTATCTTCAGTGCTAATGTTCTGAAGTACATTATTTGAGAATCATATTTGTTTTTGGTGAAGGAAAGAGTATCGCATTAAAATATGTTTAGGAATTAAGGCATCTTTTGTTGCAGGCGACTGCACCCAGATGCCTGCAGGCTGTTGATATTTTACTTTTATCACATTTCTTCTTCAAATTAACTAAAGCACAGAAAATAAAAGTGGTGTTAACGATGCTTGTAAACAAATATACTTTGTATGTGTTTATGCTGAGGTGAGTGACTTTGGACACCAGTACTTGGCTTTCTGTATCGAACATGGCTTTATTGGCACCATGTGTACAGCTTCAAGATACACCTGCTAGACGATGCATTCTTCTTCTTTGTTGATTGTCAAAAAGGGATTTCTATATCAAAGGGGGTGTAAAAACTTGAATCAAAAAGACTGCATAAGTACATTCTAAGGCACTCATTGGTGTTGGTTTGCACAGTTTGTTAGCTGCAATTTAAATTTTTTCAAATATTTCTTTGTATAATAATAATAATTTATTGGGGGTGAGAGGCAGATATGTATGTTAGTGTGACCTGTGTTGTGAGACCTCCTTCTGCAGTCTCAGCACTCTTGTGGAGACTGGCACATAGTGTGAGGCTGAAAAAGTCATATATCTATGCCAAACATGAGTTATTCAGCTAATAGAGGTGCCTGTCACTGAACTGAATTGCCTGTGGATACTTGAAGCCTTACCTGTTCTTGGGATTCAACTGGCTACATCCCAGCAGTGGACCAGTGTGCCACAGCTGAGATTGTCAGATATTACTCTAGTTTTTTATCTGCTGTATGCTGGTGTCTCAGAATAGGTCCTTGTTTCTCAGTTTGAGGTACAGGCTGTAAGTTAACAGGAGAGTTTTCACTGCTAACTTCCTGGGATAAATCACTGAGCATGTTCCTGTGTCTTCACAGGAAGGCATATACAGTGGGGAATACTGCTTCCTGTTAAAGCATGTCACACTCTGCTTGGGTGGTAATGTTCTTTATGTCCCACCACAAGCCAGTAATTTACAGCTACTGGACAGTACTGAAGTAATTACTATCATTTTTTTCCACCATAAAAAAATAAACATATCTAATTAATTAATTTATAGTGTAAGTAATTCCCTGCTGCAGAAGAATTATATTTTAATGTTATTAGTCAATTCTGTTTTAATGCAAAAACTTACTTCTCCTCACTGATCATGCGTCTCAACTGTCCATATTTTTGCCTTATGATTTTGGCCTGTTTGTCATGAAATTTGTTTTTTCTGGCAAATCACTGACTATTGAAGTTATTAAATAATGACACACATTTGAGTTTCAGACTTTATATCCTTTTGAAAATGCACCCTAACATCAAACCTGTTATTCTAGCAACTTTCTGAGTTTATAAGATCAATATTTAAAATCTGGCCCTATTTTTGTGCATTTATCCCCCAGATATTTTAGGCTTTGCCCAGATTTCTTGCACTAAGAGGTTGACAGGCATGTCCCTGATGTAAAAAGTTTTTCTTTCTCTTTAGCTGCCATGGTTACAGAAGCTCCATCTGTATTACTGCTGTGTATTACACATTTACCGTACATTGCTGAGCTGTTGCTCCCTACTGAAAGGCATCAAGTGCAGTGACATGGAGTGGGAGTGGAGTTTGTATAATGCAAGCTGATAATGCCATTGTATAATAGTGGTACACCGTGGCAAGGTTCTGAGTAATTCTTATCTTCTCCCATAATGCCATTGTATAGTTCATAGATTCATAGGTTCATACTAGGCTATCTGCCCTAGGGTATTTATAAGCCTAGCCAGAGTGTGTTTGGCTTTCGCCACCCATTTTAAATGAATTTTGCTATGCCCTTTTTCGAGGTTAGTATACTGTGCCTCTGTCTAACAGTGACACAGAAGTGATACCCGGGGTAAACCTACTATCTCCCATCCACTCATCAAGATTCCTCTTGAAGAGAGTCAATGAGGGACTCTGCCTAACCTGGACTGGGATTTTATTCCAGAGTGAAGGGAGCCTCTGGGTTATGAATCTGTCCCTCCAGCATGTCCTATTTATTTCATTGCTGAGGTTCAAGTCTCTCGAGCGTAGCTCGATGGGATTTGGATTTTCTGAGGTGCAGCATGTCCATTAATTCCGGGTTGGACATGGCTTTATATGTCAGGCACAGATCGCCTCTGAGCAGGTGGTATGCCACTGAGTAGAGCTGGAGTTTCTTTAACCGGGCAGCATATGGCATCTGTTTGAGCCCTTTGATCCTCTTGGTGAAGTACTTTTGGGGTCTTTCCAGTTGCTGCAGGTGTCTGGTAAGGTACATCCCAAAAGGGGCATTGTACTCAATTATGGGCCTGATGAGGGATGAGTAAAGAGGCACGATGACCTCCCCTGATCTAGATGTGAATTCCTTCATGATTAGGTGGGCTATATAAAATGTTTTTCTAACCACTTTGGCCACGTGGTTGTCAAATGAGAGATTGCTATCAACTTGGGTCCCCAGGTCCCTAATTACTTCGTCCGTACTTAATGGATTACCACCTATGTGGTAATTTGTGGGCACTTTGTTTTTTGCCATAGGGGATGACTATACACTTTTTGGCGTTTAGCTTGAGGCCATGGCTCTGGCACCTGTTGTCTGTTTCTATGAGGCCCTTTTGTAGGATGCTTGTGTCGGCTGGAGAGTCAATTATGGCGCCCAGTTTGCAGTCATCTGTGAACTTGTTCAGCCACAGTCCTTCCGTGTTAGCCTGTACCTCCGAGAAATATATACCGAACAAGAGAGGTCCCAGGACTGAGCCTTGTGGGACGCCACTTGTAACTGGTTTGGAGTCTGACATGGCTCCAGCAATTCTAACCATGTGGGTTCTGTCCTTGAGCCAGTTTGCAACCCATCTAGTTTCATAGGGGCTTATATTTAAGCTGGTGATCTTATCTATAATGCCCGAGTGGGGTATTGTATCGAAGGCTTTTGCAAGGTCCAGGTAGGCTGTGTGGACCACCTTCCCCTCGTAAATAGCCTTGGTGACTGTTTCAAAGAAATCGACCAGGTTTAAGAGGCAGGATCTGCCCTTAACAAAGCCGAACTGGTAGGATCCAGTGTCTGTAGGTCCCCAATATCTTTATTTATGAGGTCCATGATGATCCTTTCCGTAGCTTTGCAGAACAAGCTAGTCAAGCTTATGGGGCGATAGTTTCCAGGATCCGTTGAGGCACCACCTTTGTGGAGAGGGACCACTGTTGCTGTACGCCACTCTTTGGGTACATATCCTGTAGTAAGGCTGAGATTGAACAGTAGTTTTATGTTTGGGCTTAGTTCTTCTTGGAGTTCATGTAGGACGCAGCCCGGGACACCGTCTGGTCCCATTGATGCTTTGTTTTTTGCTTTGGAGAGGGCGGCTCTTACCTGAGCATCTGAGATGTCAGGGGGGCAGCACTGTGCTGGGATAGATTATTTGCCCTTTTGGTGGGGAAGGGGGGGAGAAGTTTGCACTGAACCTGTCAGCTAGGATGTTGGCAATGTCTGTGGGTTCGGTGTATTTTTTGTCATTTTGGACTAATTCTGAGCATATCTGGGAATTCCCACCCAGGTTCCTAACATAACTAAAGAAAGCCTTGTGATTATCCTTAGTGTCCTGTGCAATTTTTCTCTCGAAGCTGGCCTTAGACAATTTTATGAGTGCCCGTAGTTTTTTGCTAATACTGATCAGAGATGCCTTCCCTTTTTGGGATTTTGCTCTATCATGTAGTAGCTTCCTCCTTCTATTGTATAGTTTGTTTATGGCTGGGGTCCACCTGACAGGACGCCTAACTTTGGAGGATTGGGTCTTGGTTTTATTTGGGATTGCATGATCCATGCATTCCTGAAGGTGTTCATAGAATGTGTTTATAAAGGATTCTGTGGTCTGGACCGTATTTTCCACAGGCCCGGGGGCTTTGAAGGATTCCACCTTGGTTTTGAGGAGTGTGAAATTTGCTTTAGAGAAGTTTTTCACTGTGGTTTTCTGGGCAGGGGCTGAGGTCGGGATGTGAATATCTAGTGAGATTAGGTTATGGTCTGATCTTACCAGTGAGGGATAGACTTCTGTTCTGGAGCATAAAGTCCCCATGTTGGTGATGATCAGGTCCAGTATGTTTTCCCCTCTTGTGGGAGTGGCAACAAGTTGTTCCAAAGCATTTGAGTTTGGGCTAGGGTGTTGGAGCTAGAGTAATGCTCCCAGTCTATGTTAGGGTAGTTGAAGTCACCCAATATAATGGTGTTTGGAGAGACCTTCATATTTTCCAGTGTTCTCAGGAAGGCCGAGTGGGGTTCCTGGGTTTGGGAGGGTGGTCTGTAGCAGGCTATAAACTGGAAGGCAGTTTTACCCACTGTTAGTTGCACATGGATAGTCTCTGATGCTTCATGCTGTGCCACCAACCTGGAGGTGTGGGTATCTTTGACGAATATTGATACTCCCCCTCCTTTTGTGGTTCGGTCCAAGTTTAGGGGCCGAAAAACATGGTATGAGGTATAACCTGGTAGTGCTGGGGTGATCTCGGGAGTCTTGAACCAGGTTTCTGTTACTGCACAGATATCGATGTTCTCCATGCTAAGGAGAGTTTTGAGTGCATGCATCTTGAGGTTTAGACTTCTGGCGTTGAGTAGCATTACTCTTAGTTTCTTATCCCTTGTGATACCTATGGATGTGGGTTTGTCTTTTGAGCCTTGCCTAAAAAAGGCACTATGGGGGTGGCAAGAGCCTTTGCCAATATCCGAAAGCCCAGGGGTGACAGGTGCAAGCCGTCCCTAGAGAAGCATCGTGGCTTGTCGAGCATGTCATCCCAGGCAGACAGGCATTGGATCCCCTTTGAATGACACCAATACTTAAGCCAATTGTTGAAATTGATCATCTTGCCTTCGTATTGTGGCATCATTCTTGGTGAGGGTAAGATGCTACTCAAGGTCAGGGTCATACCGGCCTGGTCTACATGCTCAGAGAGCTCCTCTATGTCTCTTTTCTTGTAGTCCAGGGAGGTACATCTCAGGTCATTCACACCAGCATGGACAATGACTGAGTCATATTTGTACTTGCCTTGGAGTGACCTGAGTGCTTGTGTTATGTGGCGGATCCTAGCGCCTGACAGGCAGCTCACCGTGACCTTCTCCTTGTTCAGCCTGGTGAGCGGGACATCAGTGTGTCTGACGATAGAGTCACCTATTACAAGTGTATCAGGTGTGTTGTTTAGCCTTAAGGGCTGTGACTGTTCGGCACACTGGCTTTGTGAGCTATGTGTTGCACGTGTTTTGTTTTGGGGTAGCAGTTGCTTGGGTGTCTGCTTTGGAGGTCTCTGCTGCTTAGGCAGAGTTTTATTTAGAGCCTCCGAGTATGTTTTTGTGTGTTTATGTGTTTGGTTTGCTGTCGTGGTAGGTCTATGTGAGACTGGAATTGTAGTGAGTGTGGTTTCCCTCTCCTCCTGACTGGTTACGCCAGTACTGAGTTGAGAGAGCTTAGCCTCCAGTTTGGCTATATGGTTGCATCTCTCACATGTGTTGGAATTTGTTGGGAGGAGGAGAGGGTTGTCTGTGTACATGAGGCAGTTGTAACATTGCCTCAAGATTCCCAGATTCACCAGCTGGACCAGAGAGGAGATTGACAACTGACCTTTGGACATGCTAGAATAGTATTGGGAATTCCTTTATAATTGAAAAAAAGGGCCAATGCGGAACAAAGTACTCAAGGGGAGTTTGTGAGGGTGTAGTGCTTTTAATTTTTTAGTGCTGACTTATATAATTGCTTTAGTGAGCAGGTGCCAGGCTTTAGAGTGGGAATAGGGTGTTTATTATGAGAACTAGATCAGTTCTAAGGGAAAAAGTGAAGACAGACTTTGTGGAGCTGAGAATGGTTTAAACCCAATTAAGCGGTGCTGCCCGATGCTGTGCTATGCGCAAAATCGCGCAAAGCCACGCTAAAGCGGGTTTTATACAGGGGGACTTGAAAGAGCTAGAAATTGGCCCAAAATGGCCAATAGACTACCAGATTCTTGTGCTGGGAACACTCCTCCAGGGATAGATAGGCTGCTTCAAGCTCCCCACTGCCACTGGTGAACAAAGAAGCCTCCCTTTATCCAAGAAAGGAAATGGGCAACACAGGAACTTTCCAAAAGTCCAGAATACAGCAAAGCCTGTATTTGGACTACTCTAGGTCAGTAAAGATGGGAAACAAGGATAATTTTATTTTTTTATTCTTTTTTGCAACAAACAGACTACCAGATTCTTGCGCTGGGAACACTCCTCCAGGATAGATAGGCTACTCCAAGCTCCCCACTGCCACTGATGAACAAATAAGCCTCCCTTTATCCAAGAAAGGAAATGGGCAACACAGGAACTACCAGATTCTTGTGCTGGGAACACTCCTCCTGGGATAGATAGGCTGCTCCAAGCTCCCCACTGCCACTGGTGAACAAGGAAGCCTCCCTTTATCCAAGAAAGGAAATGGGCAATGCAGGAACTTTCCAAAAGTCCAGAATACAGCAAAGCCTGTATTTGGACTACTCTAGGTCAGGAAAGATGGGAAACAAGGATAATTTTTTTGTTTATTTTTTTTTTCTTTTTTGCAACAAACAGCAGGAAAGTGCAGTAAATATGTAACACAGGCTAGCACACTTGAGTGTGAAGCCTCAACAGGTAAATGCAACAAATAGGGCAAACTTTAAAAGTGCAGGTGCAAAAACAACTTTAAACAGTTTAAAACAGTTCAAGAATCAGAAATACTTGCAGTTTAGCTAGATCGGACAGTCGCCCAGGTAGTAGCAGGAAAAAAACACTTATCAGGTTAGCAGTCGCTCTTTTAGCCTCTCTGCTGCTGGCACCACTCTGCAGGACCACGAGGAGTTTGGCTGAGTAGTAACAAGCGCACAAACCATGCGAAAGCGGGTTTTACTGTGGCAAGGTTGTGAGTAATTCTTATCTTCTCCCATAACGCCATTGTATAGTAGTGGTACACTGTGGCAAGGTTGTCAGTAATTCTTCCCTTCTCCCATGGTGTGAGAGGACTTTTAGTTTCCTCATAAGGGAGCATTATGGGTAGAATATGAATCACCTGGTCCATCTATAGTGCATTGGCATGTTATAACAGTGTTGTGTTTGTGGCCACACAAGGTGTCTAAGTTGGAGTGCCATATGTTCTGTTTTGTGGGGTATTGGATGACACAGAAAAAATACAAATGCTTACTCTCATAAGGAAAGCCTATAATGAATGCTGTCCAGTTGGAATAATGACTTGATAGCCATTCTCAACCTTGTTTTCAGTAGGGGCTGTGCAGGTAGATGGTAGGACAGTACATCGACTGACTGCCATGCTTCCATGGGAAGAGAAGCTGGTAAAAGCAGGCATCTGGTGGGGGGGGGGGGGTTCAATGACATCAGTCCCTAGAGCAGGAATAACATGTCAGGCATGTGTTACATACCTTTGTATTACTGTGCCTGGATGCATGTACGTACACACACAATAAATATATATACATACATATATATATATATATATATATATATATATATACATACACATAAACACATACTGCATCTCTCATACAGACACCTATATTTTGATAGCATTTAACTAGGTACTGCTTTACAGCTTAGAGACAGAGGTAAGGATATAAGTAATGCTATGATTAATTCTTCGTTTCTTATGTGGTTTTTAGCCAAACCCTAAGTTTGCATACTCTCAGCTGTTTATTTACAAAAAACAATTATAGTACAGCATGTAACATGCCAACTTCTTTTTTATTTTTCTTCTTTTTAGTCCAGAAACATTGGTTATTAGCTGCATTGCATAACTGTTTTCTGTACCATAACCTCTCACTTTCCTAGCTAGATTCTGTCCTAATCCTGCCTGCAGAGGGACTATGCAACAACATCTCAAGTCAGTTAATAATGAATGATTATGTAGTGCATGGAGTGCAGTGATTACTCCAGATATTCAGAAAAAGACGTATCATTTAAGTACTACTATTGTGAGAGACCCGATCTTAACAAATGTTAATTACCCCCTTCTTATAGTCAGGTCTTGCACTAGGCAGTAAAATCTGCCAGTACTGACCAGTAGAGACAGTGGCAGAATAAAAATCACATTTGTTTCTGCCTGCTGTTCGTACTGGTAATGTGTTGCTCACTTCCTTTTATAAACTGAGAAAGCAGCTAGAGTAACAGGATGTGTGTTCACCTACATTTTTTTGAAGTATATGAAGTCTGAAATTCAAAGTATGTTATTATTTTGTGAATTCAATCCTGAGTAATTTGTTGAAAACTATGGATTTTATGAAGAACAGACCAAAATTATGAGGCAAAAATCTGGACATTCTGCGGAAATCTTGACAGTTGACAGTAATGGCCAGGTGAGTTTAAACATACCAAACTGTGTCACGCTGTCTTTCTGACAGGGCTGTAATGTGCTTTACTGCTTTGAAAGCCATTAAAACAAATAGCATTTTTTTCTGTAAGTAGTTGTACATAGAACAGATAATGCTCCATGGACTACAAAGAATTATGATTGCATCTCCAGTCATAACTTTTAATTATGTGCTCTCTGCATGGATGCCAAGACTCACCTCTCAAGCTTCACTCTTGAGGAGAATTTCTTGTCTTCCATGTCTTTAGCACATAATAAACAGGTTATGATCGGCAACCCGATCATAATCCTCTGTTTCACACACACCCACATACTGAAATAAGTTGTGCTGTGTCACCAGATCCTAGCAACTTGCTGTCTTCCTTTGTGCCACATATTTCCTCTATTATGGATAGAAAGTATTTGTGGTGATCATTCTGTTACCTTCAAGAAGATGAGGTAGTCATGTGCTGTCCTCTGGGTGCATCTGTCCCCCCCCCAATGGTATGCAGTAGGTTGATTGGCAATCTTCCAAATTGCTCATAGCTGTTCCTACAGTGAATGAGCATCTGCATTCTGTGATAGCACAGAGACATGTCCACACAATAAGCTACAAAGCATTGTGCCTCTTGGCTGCTGAGATAGGTTCTAGCATCCCTCCGGCATGTAAATGGTAAAGTAGGTTATCTGAAAATGAATGAGTGATTACTTAATAGCTGCACTGTACCACAGGCCTTTTGTCTGCCTTCACTGACTGTTTCCCAGAAAATGTATATTGTTATATCTGTTGTGAGAATGTAAATAAATGTTGTAGTTTAACCGAAGAAATAAAAATAAAAACATATGCATAGTCTAAAGAATTTGCCAAAAATAAACACACAAAAAGTTTGTCATAATGCTTATCTGAATTCTGCACCTCTGAATAACAGGTAGTATTTTCATATGTCAAGTGTAAATCACTTGCATACTCGCAACTATACAGGTTTTCACAGAATGTACAATATTTTGCTTCATATTTTTGGTCTGTACCTCATAACATTTGTGATTTTCTGGACTGAATCAGTGAGGACTGAATTCACTAGATAATGACACTCGTTTGAGTTTCAGACTTCATATCCTTCAGAAAAGGCATGATAACACAATACCTTTTATTCTAGCAACTTTCTATGTTTATAAGAGCAAGCTTTAAAATGTGTCCATATTTTTGGCTTTGTCTAAATTTTATGTATGTATTTATTTATTTATTTATTGACATTTATTTACTGGGAAAGTCCACTGGGCTATAAAGAGCCCATTTTCAGTGGAGGCCCGCGAGAAAAGCTCCAGTACAGAGAAAAACAATTATTAGGGTTATGTATGCTGTTTTTGTGCTAAGGGTTGAGAGGTATGATAGTTGTTTTTTAGTGAACTGTTCAGATAACTGAAAATGCAAGAAAGCTGTTGAGAAAAATACATCACTGCAATAAAACATGTTTATAAGGTAACATTTACTTTATTTTACCAAAGAAGAGTTTTAAAACTGTAAAGTTGTGACATAATTTCTGACTGTTCTGAGTACCTTAGCCCAAAAGAAGGTTATATGCTTTGTTGGTCATTTTCATGCTAAATGTTATTGCACATCGTATATTGAAGCAAGTCACCTGTGATTCAGGTATGACTTTGTTCAACTGTATTTTTTCTGATAAAAGGATTACTGAAATAAATGGCTGATCATCAGTAAGTGACTGTGCTGTTTAATATCATAAATTTCCAGAATTACTAGCAAAGCTTTGGGAAACTGTCTTGGGAATAAACTGGTCCTTGTCCTACTTCTTTAATGTGCCTATATTGCTTGCCAATTCAGATACTAAACAACACTGTGTTTGAAGCCTGGACTCCAAAAATCTCAGCCAGACTTTCTCCTTTTGCACGAAAGTCATTAATTTCATTTTTATTGTAACAGGCTTTTTAACTAGTTGAGGATCTTTTTAGGGATTCAGACTGAATGGTAAGGCCTTAATTCTGTGACTGAGGTATAACAAGTGCCCAGTGTGCACCTTCCATTTAGATTTAGCTAGCTACTTGTGCTTCATACTATTAAATTCTACAATGTGTTAAAGTGTACTGCTACATATACATTATTTGCCATACTCTGTAAATGTAAGCAAGTTACTTAAATAGGCCAGGGCTCCTGGGTCACTTCTGGAACTGATATTTGCCCCTTGTAGGTCTTATCCAGTTTTATAAAAAAAAAATGTGTCGGGACAACCATGAA
The DNA here is from genome assembly GCF_019279795.1 of Protopterus annectens. Taxonomy (NCBI): domain Eukaryota; kingdom Metazoa; phylum Chordata; order Ceratodontiformes; family Protopteridae; genus Protopterus; species Protopterus annectens. The sequence continues at coordinate 266,963,571 of NC_056728.1, forward strand.
AATAGCATTGTGCAATACTATTTGCCACGTGCACTTTAAATAGTTCTAGGTTTCACTGATAGCATACATAACCCTAATAATGATTATTTCAGAGCAACAAACCTGTGATGATGAGGGTCTCCTGAAAATGTTACTGAAAGCTTACAGCAATAAAGATAGTACAGTAAGGAGCACCACTTCATATTGTCCTTTTTCATTTTATGTATATATGTTTTCAAAAATTTCCATGTATTAACCATTCTGTAAGAGCAGAAAACATGTAGTATCTATGTGGCCATGTTTTTCAGTTTGCTGTTTCATTTATGTTTTTCTCCTGCATGTAACCACCCTCAACCATCAACTTATCCATCTGCAACAGTCTAGAGTAATCAAGACTGTCACAACTATTGTGGAACACTGAGATATGTTCCAGCTATCCTAGCATACGCAGGCATATTTTCCCTACCCTGGCACACTCAGAGATATCCTAGATATTGCAATGTATTGTTCAATTTCAAGCAATCTAGCATGCTCAGGTAAGTTCCTTCCTACTCGAGTATAAATGAGATAAGGTTAGAGTCAGAAAAGTTCAGTTCCCTGAACTGATCTCCTTAATTGCTGTTTTCATGGAATATTATTGCAGTGCAGCTTCTGAGTGTGCATTGGCAGTGATTCCCATTGTCTGTGAGTATTTCCTTGCTGTATGGTTGGGCATCTGTGGAGTTCTTCTATATAAGTAAGTAGGTTGTGAAAAAAGGTCCTCCACATGGGGGATGCTAAAGGTGTTTTAAGAGAATGTATTGTTGAATTGGAAGTGTGAGCAGTTGCTTTAGTCCTAATGAAACTTTGTGGATTAGTTATTCAAGCAAGATTTGGGTGAAGCTACTAAGACACGTCTGATCTACATTGGTAGAATCAAGCATGCTTCAGGTACCCTAGCATAGTCAGCTTGTCAAGCCCACCACAGTGTAGTCTGCCATTTTCAGTTACCCTGTTTCAGTTAAAAATATCCTGACTATAACTGTACACTCAGATATTTAACAGCTTCCCAAATGTAATATGCCTGACCTGTCCATGCAGATGCAGACGTGTATAAATTACTTTGGTATAGTGTAATACAGCATGTTCTAGCTACCTGTGGAATACTCATCCATTTCAGATGCCCTGTTGTAATGGTAACATGTAACACATAACCTACCACACCTATGTGTTTCTCAGTTGCCCTACTATGCCCATCCAGTTACGATACACTGATGTTGTTGAGCGCATTCTGACAACACTAGCACAGTCAGACATGTTATTTTTCTTTATTTATTAGTTTTGGAAGACAATAATTTCCAGCTGGACCTGACCTATTTACAGTGGAGGCCTGTGCAGAAAAGCTCCATACCTGCAGAGTAAATAATATACTGTAAAGCAAATCAAATCAACTGCACTACTTATAAACAATAATAATAATATTAAAATGAGATAACATCCATTATATGGTTTAAATCTCATTACTTAAAACATTACCTGAGGTAAAGTAATTATAAGCAGCACATAAGAAAAACAAAGAAGAGAGCATGCTAACTATACAAGAATATAAATGAGCTTAAAACAAATTAGTTGTACAGTTCATCTAAATCCTTATATATCAATCTACATTTACATATAAGTGAATGCATTTAGAAAGTAAACAAGGAGAACTGACTAGTTAGACTGCTAGCTGCTTGTGTACCAGATGTTTTCCACGCACGGAGGAAAAATAATGCAAGCTACTTACATCTCACATTCAGCCACAGATCCCTTCTTCCCTTCTCCATCACAGCCTTCAGACTCTCACTGACAGACATTTATTCTTTCACTATTAACTGTGGCCTGCAATGAAAGAAGGCTTTGCTGTCAGCTTCTGCGTGTCTTTTACAAAAAAGAACAAGATAGAAAATCCCTTCAGAATTGGAAATGAAGAAGGGAGTCCAGAAATAAAAACTTTTATCACGGGAGCTTTCAGAATGATAGCTTCACTAGAAAGTAAATGGAGAATGAAATATTAAAAAAATGTGTGTGTGTGTGCATGTGTGTGTGTGTGTGTGTGTGTGTGTGTGTGTGTGTGTGTGTGTGTGTGTGTGTGTGTGTGTGTTTTGCATTATTTTAAGAAATGACCATAACTCTGCCAAAACGTACTACATGTTACTGGTTATGGGTCACCGGCACCTGCAATGTGACTCTGAATTTGTGCGACTTACTTCTAAATGTGATTTACAAAAGTGATTGCAAGACACTTACAGGTGGAGGTGTGCAATGTACATAACAGTTAGATGGGTCCCTAAAATGATTACCCAGCTACTCAGAAGTTTTCATACTAAAATTCCACATATTTAAGCTATATCCCTGCACAGCAATCAGTTAATGTATATCATTTATTAGAAGCTGCAGTTTTTAGTAACACTATTGCTGATAGGTGTGGTTTCTAATAAAAAATAGATTATATTTGAAATGCATGTTTATCTCTCAGTTTGAAGGCATTTTGTTATGTTGTACAGTGTGGCCATATGAGGACTTCAGTCCAACATGCTGTATACATATCAGTTATAGAGTAGTTAGTGACCCTAGGCCAGGAAATGTAAGTGGTGGTAGATCATTGCTCCTAGTCAAACACAAGGCATGTCTTGATTTTGAACATGTTTACAAAGCAAACATAGTAAGTGACAGAAGTCCTAATTGGGGACATTGCCATTTGGTGATTGGGAGGACATACTTAATAGCAGTGGCTTATATACCACCCCCTTCTTCACTCTCACTAAACAAACTATCTTCTAAGAACGTTTCCCAGAACACATGCTGTGAAGTAGAAGGATTAAGCCATAACTATGGCCAGGTTTCTTTGGTTCCATTATCAGCTCGGGTGTGTGAGGCACTGGCAGGGGAATGCTTGGTGTGCCTATGCTTGGGGAGGTATGCGCTTGGACGCTGTTGCCTTTGAGCTAGGGACATACATTGGAGGTACTGCCCTAAAAGGGAATGGCAGGGGACATTGGCTGAGCTGCTGAATTGGCAGTAAGATATGCCATTGGTCAGCTGTATAGAGGCAAAAAGCCACAGAAAAAGAAAGACATTTTCTCATATTCTGTCTCCAAAAATAATGTTATACTAGTTGACTTCAACTCCAGAGCCATAGGAACAAATGCCAGTAAACGACATATAATGTTACATCACTTCAATCTTGAGCAATTAGTATGTGTCTACTAGACCAAACCCATAAACAGGGAAAGACTGTACTCTGGATCTTCTTACAAATAACATAAAGCATAGGTCCTTACACATTAAAATCGTTCAAATAGGCTAAGTGTTCACTACCCTGTCTTATCCTATCCTCATGGTCCTTAAGAACAATAAAACTTCCTCCTCGCATTGTTATATGTAGACCATTCCCCCAACATAAACCAGCTTTTCTTGATGCACTTCTTGATGGTATAGACTGATAACCTTCATAGTTTCTGTCAGACTCCCTTTTGTCTTTCATTCTTCATCTTCACCTTGACCACAGCACAGGATTACCTCTTCTCTGTTTCACATGGGAAGACGCAGGGCTCAGTTGTGTCCATGGATTGCTGCAGATGCAGGAAATGTGATGAAACAGAGAGACAATGCATGTAAAGCCTGGAAGCAGAACCCATTTAATGACCAGTAACTCCAAAGTTACGTTATATATAGAAAGCTAACTAGTATTGCCACCAACAGCACTAAAGTTTCATAGTTGAGATAAAAACAGGTCTTCTCTAACAAACCTAAATGTTTCTGGAAAGATATAATGTAACTGATGTTGCACATTACAAGTCTCACACTAACTGTCAGTGAAACACCTTGTGATCAGAAGCACATGTTTGCAGAATACTACAGATTCGTAATCTCTGTAATAAAAAATTAACCAAGTTTCCTACCTCATCTACTGCCGTACATGGCCCAGACAAAAATATTCCCTTACAGTTATGCATACAGTATCCGAATCATTTTCACATTTTCCCCAATCTGCTGTCGAAAATAAGCTCTGTTAAAAAAGCCTGCACTCCTTATCTGCCAAGTACAGTAAGTTTCACCCACTTTCCTTAGAAATGCAGGTGGAAAAAAAATTACTAAGCACCTTTACATGTTTTAACTTGTCTCGCACATACAGGATAGTGCCAAATGCCTTCAAACACTCCATTATTTCATGTCTAAAAGTAGCCTCCCCATTTAATTCAAAGACTTCAGATCTATTAACAGTTTATGCCCTATCACAAAAATTCTTTGAAAAGCTATTTTGCAAGAAGTTGAGTACTTAACTAAATATGGCTTACTTTCTATCAGCATGGCTTCTGTAACACCTTGACCACAATAGTCTTAATAGCTGCGACAGGTACAGTTTACAAAAATATTAGTTAAGGCCTCATTACCACTGGTTTGTTAGCAGACATTAAAAAAAGAGTTCACTAGCTCAAAGATACCAAAAAGTATAATTTATTGCATAGACCACCATAAGCTTTTGCACCAACTTGCTTTGTCAAGTGATTAAAATGTAGAGCAAAAACAGAGCTTGCATAAATGAAATCTTACTAATCAATTAACATTCATTATCTAGTCAATAACTTAATCTCATTATACATTTAATTATATAAAAAATCTTAAAAGTAACAGATTATTCAATACACTTTCTCAGCATCCTGGATTTCATCTAGGGTTTCAAGTTACATATATCATTTAAATTAGGTACATAATCCGCTGTCAGTCTACAAATTCATTTATATTCACTTATTTCAGTTCTTAAAAGGTCATTCCAATCTCTTAAACTTTTCTCTATCTTTTCTATATAGTTAAATTCATATGAATGATAATTTAAGTCAGTGTGAGCAAAATGCTTTGAGAACTTTGCTATGCAATCAAGAGATTGTAATGAAAAATGCTGATAAGGGTGTTGCTGTCATTATCATTGAATAAAAAATATATAGCTTCCAACGCAGTTCATTTAAATCATGAACAATTTTAGAATAATTACAAAAGTAAAATCTAATGTCTTTTGATTTACATATTAATGATTATATTACTAATGAGCAGTTAACATTTGTTCATGTGGAGAAACCTGTAACTCTGGTCTACTATGGTCTTCCAAAAGTTTACAAGGATAACATGAACCCACCCATGAGACCTATCGTCTCTTCCAGAGGGTGGGTCACCAAACCATTTGTGCATTTATTTAGAAGAAACATTAAAAGTATATCTGATGAAAGTGAATAGTTATATAAAAGTCAGTGACAATTTCCTTATGAAGTTATGTAGATGGAGGGTGGTTAACAAAAGTTTGAATCCACTTTTTGTTACCTTGGACATTGAATCTCACTTTACTGTAATACCAGATGATTTTGGGGTTTAGTCCATAAAGGATTGTTTGAGTCATTACAATGAAATGAGCAACATGTCCATTAACACAATATGCAAAATTATGAATCTTGTTTTGGAAAATAATGTTTTTAAATTTGAGGAAGATGTATTTTTACAAGTATCGGGGGGGGGGGGGCATCATTACTCCCATGACCAACACTTATACTAATTTGGTAATATTTATGTCGGAGACAGAATTTATACAAGGTGATAAAAATATTGAAAGAACAAGGTCCTATCTTATAAATGTTTTGTAAATGATGTCTTTCTACTGTGGGGTGGTTCAGTGGAAGAATAATTTGTTTTTCATGAATATGTTAACAATGTTACAGATTTCTTGTTTAAAATGACAGCATCCAATGGAAGAATAGATTATTAGATATTTGTTGTGGAAATGAAACCTCCATTTATAAGAAAGAACTCAGTAAAATAACATGCTTACATAGGGGTAGCATGTGTCCCAATCACATGTTTAAGAACGTAGTGCAAGGTCAGATGATAAGAGTCTCTAGCAGAACTATAAATCCCCAGTTATATGACAACGAAGTAATACAAATGAAAGAAGACTTTACATTTTTTTAACATCTGTATTGAATTATCACTTGTGACACAGGCAAACTTAGATATATAAAAAGTAAATCAAACCATATTAAGAAGTTTACATTTGCAAACATTATGCAACATGTATTGTTCTATAAGATATAATCAAAACAGCATTATGTAAATAGTTCAGTTCATACCTTCTCATAAACCTCATTCCTCCTCCAAAACATTTTTTCTGCATGCCACAGTTTCCATTTTTTTCTTTGTAGTTTACATTCTACCCTTTTCTAAAGATCCCACTTCCGTTTCTTTTATTTGTGTTACAGTATTCGCTACTTCAAATATAGTTATTTTAGTCTTTAAGTTCCATTTTCTAGCAATTGTTTTTATGGCAGCCACCAGAATTAAACTTAACAAAGTCTTACTAGTAGTCTTCTTTCGGCTTTTCTCAGTTAGGGGTTGCCACAGCGGAACTCTGGTCCACTAATGATTGGTAGTTGATTTTTACGTGCCGATTTACCAACCCTGATGCACAACATTCAACGAAGGTACGCCCATTCACGCATGTCTCCACGCAGAAGATGCTCTAGCTGCGAATCGAACTGGACAGCGTCTTACTGTGAGGCAACAATGCTACCGCAGCACCACCACCGCGGGATTAACAAAGTCTTACTATGTCTAGGCAATTCAGATCCTTTATCCCAGCTCAAAATTTAATTTCCTTAGTTGCACTCATTTGCACTCCCAGTATTCCTGACAGAGTACTCTGTATGGAATTTTTAAATTCTGCCAATTCATTACACTCTGAGAACATATGCTTCCAGTACCTCTTTCTTCCCCATTACACCTCCAACATTTGCCTTCTACCGGAGGAGAAAAGAAGACTTTGTACTGAGAGCCTATGAGATGGATATTTTAGATCAGATTAAACACAAAATTACCTCAAAGAGATACCCCCCCGGGAAAAAATGTCACTCAGTGAAGTTGTAAGAAAGCTAAATATGGGTCAGATAAGTTTGAATGAAAATGTAAATAGAAATAAAAATGTTTTGCAGATTCAATAACCCTACACAAGCCTCTAAAACCGTGTGTGTCTCATTGTATTCAGTAAGCAGTTCTACACAGTGTGTAGAGCCGCACAATCACAGTAAACACTGTGGTACACTAATTACAGCATAAGCAGCTGAATTGCATGCTAATCAACCAATCCAAAATGGAAGAGATATTCAGCAAGCTATAAAGCAACTGTGTAGACTCAGTGCTGGTTTTCCTTGTGAATTCCAAAACCTGTTGGAATACAGCCACAGAAAGAAGTCTACACAGAAAGAATGTTAGGGGCTGCTTTTGCTTTAATTCATATGTGTGTGTGTGCAACAGGCTGAAGTTTGTGCTGCTGCTGCTGCTGCTAATAGACCAAGACCAAGAAGGAGAATAGTTTTTAGACCCCATTTAACTTATCACAGTCTACATGAGGTGGAAATTGTAGAGTGCTGTAGGGTGGATAGAGACACACTACAGGAACTCTGCAACCTCTGTTGTCCTCAACTCAGACCAAGGGCAGATAGAGGGGAACCAATACCAGTGCAGACAAAGATATGTGTAGCACTTAGAATTTTAGCTACAGGAACCTTTCAGTGACCAACAAGGGACTTTCTGGGGGTTTCACAGGCATCAACATCCAGGATCCTCCATCACTTTCTGAATACTATGCTCCAACATGCCAATGTCCACATACATTTTCCACGTACACCTGAGAACAGGGCCACAGATGTGCAGGAGTTCTACCATGTAGCACACTACCCTAAAGTACTGGGTGCCATAGATTGTACACATATAGAAATCAGTGCACCATCCTGGGAATAGGGAAGGATCTACACAAATGGAAAGGGATTCCACTCCATTAACTGCCAAGTTGTAATGTAATGTTAAGGGAATCATCTTGAATGTGTGTGCTGACAACCCAGGCAGATACACCTCCCAACTGTATCATATGTTCACTAAAGGGCATATCCTACAGGGTCATTTACTGGGGAATGCAGGTTATGCACTGGAACCATGACTGATGAGATGACACCCATCAGAAATGCACACACACCCACTGAAGAACACCAAAATGAGACACGTGCTCAAACCAGAAATATTATAGAGAGTGTGTTTGGGCTGCTGAAGTCATGGTTCCAGTGCCTAGATACATCTGGGGGAGCCCTGCAGTACAGTCCACATACTTGCACAGAAATCTTCACCATTTGTACCATGCTTCACAACATCATCCTGAGAAAACATCAGGATCAACAACGAGACGGGGCACACATTCCACCACCACTGTCAAGGTCACCACAGCCACACACAGTTGAGGATTCAAAGGGGGAAGCAGCAGCTGCTGTGGGTGTAGGCAAATGTATGCATGCTCAATATGCCCTCACATTGGCTAAGAAGCAATGCACAGCATACTCATTCATCACCTAAGGGCCTAAAACCTTCATCCTATGCACATACATATAGTAATAATGATGCTAGACAACGCTCACAACCTTTAATTACCCATGTAATGGCTGTGTACTCCTAGCATCAGACAGAGTCATACCTGACCTAAACTGCAAGATTTACAAGGTAAGTGTTGAACCTGGAAGTGAGCAAAAAATGTGTAATAGTACAAGTGAATGACATAGACTTTGAATACTGTTAACTTGGTAATGTAAGTAAGTAAAAGGTGGTTGTGTTTTACAGCAGTGACTTTAAGATGTTTGCTCAGTGACTTATGTGAATAACAAAAAGACCCAAACACTCCACAGAATGTAGAAACAAACTTATAACAAACAAAATTTCAATGGAAGGAAGCAGAAACACCTCAAGTAAAATAATTCATATTTGTTCAGAGATTTGGCACTGTCATCCAAAGACTTCATCAGAACGGTGACTTATGTGAATACCTGTGTCCTCTATCAAGTAGTATGTCTCAGGCATCAAAGATTCACACATTCATGCCTCTCAGTGATGGTCACCATATGTCCTCAGTTTGACCTCATACTTTTGTACTGACAAATCATTAAGGAGAGAAGTTAGAAGTTAATGACACAGTTCAGTTTCAGACTTCATATCTCTCAGAAAAATCCTAAAAATACTGATGCAAAAACTATTTGATTCTGTCAACTGTCTCTAACTTTGTAAGACCAAAATATTTAAAAGGTTTCCCTTTTGTTCGACCTTTGTCCCACTTTTGTTTATGTCTTCGTCCACCTTTTTTGCTGTAAGATTGTGGGAGGCATGTACACATTACAGAAACCTGTAAGAAAGCAGTACAGTTGGCAAAACAGCATCACAAGCACAAATGTTTTAAGCATCAAGTCAGCTATGCACCCTGAGCATCAGATACAAAGCTTATGCAACCCTGAATCCAAAAGACAGAAAACAAGGATATAGCACAGTTATCATCACTTGCACAGGATGTTTTGTGTGTGTGTGTGTGTGTGTGTGTGTGTGTGTGTGTGTGTGTGTGTGTGTGTGTGTGTGTGTGTGTGTGTGTGTGTGTGTGTGTGTGTGTGTGTGTGTGTGTGTGCGTGTGCGTGTGTGCATGTGTGCGCACGCACGTGTGTGTGTGTGTGTGTGTGTGTGTGTGTGTGTGTGTGTGTGTGTGTGTGTGTGTGTGTGAGTCTGTATGGACCCCAGATGAAATTGATGTGTGAGTGTCTGCAAGAACACAGTCAAGCTCCGTGCTAGCTGTATGTCTTGGTATGTCAGACAGGTGTAAGCTGTGCATTATAGAAGTTGCAGTTTGTCATCATTATACCCGACCATGAGAACTAGCTCTTCCAGGAGTTGCACTGGCATGTCCATGCCCATGGTCAAATGCACTGCTACTTCCTGAATGTGACTGATGTCTGCTGGATGAGCTGTCCTAATGAAGACACCCAGGACTGATGAAGCAGTGGAAGTAGTGCCACTACAGGAGTGTGATCAGGCAAAGCCACATCAGCTAACATAACATGATGTGGCTGACTTATGCCCACGTGTATGCTATCCCCTTCCCAGCAGACATTCAGTCACAGACACCGCCCGTTCCAGTGTGTCATTTATCCAATCCATTGAATCAGCAACACAGTGGAGGCAGTCATACATGTCAGCCTGTGCCACATCTACAACCCTAAGTATTTCTTCAGAGGACCTATTGGAACATGTCTGCACCTCCATGATGACCCTAAAACATACGTTGAGTGGCACAGAAAGACACACCTGGATCAGGTGGAGGATAGACAGCAGGCCTCCTCCGAGCACCTGTAATAACCCTCCTGTGTGGCACCTTGTCCACAATTTGGCTGTGGCCAGAGTCAACAGGCATTGAAGCCACAGTAACCACACTACCCTGTTCGAGTGTTTCACCATTCACCTGTTCAATATCTGAGGGCTCACCAAAATAGACTAGTGTAAGCCTACTGGCTGTGTCCGATGGAATTACAGGGGATGTCTGAATGTCAACCTCATTGGCAGATTCAACCTCTGCCTCCCCCAACATTGCCTCTGTTTGCCAATCACCATCATCAGAATCTGAGAATACTTTGGCATCAGGTGGTAAGAGTCCTAAACATCCACTGTCAGGATTACTTGTGATAATAAGCAACAAACACAAGAAAGAAATCAATGGACATGATTAAGCTCTGTACCAAGTACGACAATAATCTAATCAGTCTAAGGCCTTAGTTGCTTTTTTGTAACTCCTCTACCTTTTACCTACCTTCTTAACTGCTTTCACTTTTTTCATCTTATATCTATTAAGTTACAGTTTAAATAAATATATCTTTCTGTCTTGTTTTTAAGATCCACAGTAATTTAACTTTGTCTGGCAAGTCATGTTACTGTGATCTCATTCTTTATTTGTGGTTTATATTGTCTCTCTACATTCTATCTTTCCACCTGATAAACTGATGTAATTTTTTGTATGTGTCCGCCACTGTATACCTTGTATAAATTGTTTATATATATACCACTGTATAACTTGTATAATTCATGTCTGTGTTATATGTGTTTGTATGTGGTGCTTTTCTCCCCAGGCCTCCGCTGAAAATGGATACTCACCCAGTTGGACTTTCTTGGTAAACAAAAATAAAATAAAATAATAAATAAAGAAATAAAACAAAATGCCTACACTACTGTAGTCCAATATATGCTAACAAACTAACAGTGGTGCCACTATTATAGGCAGTGCAGTAATACACACAACAGTCCTGACACCCACATCATACATATAGCTAAAATAAATATTTCTGTGAACTGCTCATCACTTCTAACATAAAAAAAATGTTTGGCTTACCATGTGTAGACAATAGCAGAGTTACTAGAGAGGACGATCCTGGAAGAAGTTAAGCAAAAGGTAAGGACACCAACATCACAATTAACAGTACCACAGGGGGTTAAAACCTTTGGCCTTTTATATGTTCATTAACATCACTTTTAACAAAAACTTGGATGGCACGTCCACATCAAGCCCATGTGTAATCAATCAAAAGGTGTTGTTAACTGTCACTCTATGACTAGGGCTGTTAACTATATCATTGTAGGACTACCCTCCCCAAAAATAAATGATGTTAAACAAGATGTAAGTATTGCTGTCAGTATTTTACTATACAAGAAATATTTAGAAATTGAGATAGGTAAACCTACCTGAAAGCTCATCTTGGGGCACATTTGTCCTCCCTGATGCAGCAGCACCAACATCAATCACATGCTGTTGTGCACTTTCCACTGAGCTCTCTGGATCCCTGACAGTGGACAGGAACTCTTCATTTGGTGTCATTGGTGGCTTTGTAGCAGGCCACCCCTGGTAGCCATCTGTCCATGGCCCACTGCAGCTGCTGTCCTCTGGGCCAGTGAAACCATGTTAGTGGCTCTTTGATGCATCTCATCATATGTCATCCTCTGACCACCAATGGTATTTATATCAGCCACTATCTGCTGCCAAATTTGCATTCTTCCAGACATACCCCCACGTCCTCTCTCAAGCAGAAAGGCACCATGTCACCTAAATTCTTGGACATTTACTTCATTCTCAGGGTCACTGAATGGGGATTGCTGGGAGTGGGACACCTGGGTGCCATAGTCCTAGGTGACACATAAAGTAAGTAGGGCAGAAGGCAGTATATGCTAGTAAACTAAAATGCTAAGAACTTTATTGCAAGCTCTTTCAGCCAATAACACCAGCCCTCTTCAGTCAGTCAAAGGCTGGCTGGTATTATCAGCTGAAAGCACTTGTAATAAAGTTCTTAGCTTTTTAACTTATTAGCATATACTGCCTTCTGCCGTACTTACTTTATTTATTTACTGTTTTTTTCAAGTTTCTGAGTTTTTTGCTAGGTGACCCATAAGAAACACATAAGAAGGATAATACACATAAGTGTTGCATAAATAAAAGTCCACATAAAAGTAGTTTTTCAATACTACCCACTGGAGAAACAAAGAACAGTCAAGATATTCAAATGTAAAAAGGGGGATGTGGTTGTAACATATTACATTCACACACAAAGCAAGGTTGGATCCAAAACAAGGGGAATAACAATAGAAAGGAAACCTCTGTACAGGCAGTTTTGTTTGTGCCCACACAGAAATGGAACCTGGCTGCCCCACCTCTAAACAACAGACAAATGATGCATTTTGCTAACAAACAAAAAAGGAGTAAAACATCAGTGAACCGCTGTAAGAAAAAGGAATAAAACATCAGTGAACTGCTGTAAGTGCTACCAAATAAACTGTCACAAATCATGTATACACAGTTACCATAGAACATTCAGTTTTATGCAGTTGACAGTCACCTCTACCTGTGGCCAACACTCCCCTAGAGGTGTGTATGGGCCTTCCTAGAAGGCTAATACCACTGTTGACAATATAGGATGCCTACCAAAATAACAATAGAAGAGTGTAAAGAGACACAGTAGTAACATTAGCACATGTGATGAAAGTTAATAAGGCTGTGCATTTTAGAAAGTAGATTGCCCTGACAAAAATGCCTATCCCATATCATTAAACTTCTAAGAAGTGCACACAGATAACAGTAGCATTTGCTAATGGATATATAAAATGTTTCTAATATACATCTGAGCATATCCAGTATATAACTGAAAAAATGCAATCATACCTTATCACGATCGAGTAGTCTTCTGTACAGAAAAAATCAAAATTATAGCAATTTTCTACTGTGTTATCCATATAAACAAGTCTCCTCATCTTCAGGATCCCTAGTTACATATTCCCTTTTTATAGTGTAGATTCAGGCCTGTAAACATGTTAAAGATGCAAATGAGATGTGAGCTCATTAGAATTGCTGAATCCCATGTTTTTGACTCTGTGTAGCATATGTAAACATAGTGCAGCCATTGCTAATGTTGTGAATGATTACTGCTAGAGAGAAAGAACACACAACAGCAATTCAGACTCCTTTACCTCCACTGGATGTGTCAGCCACATTAGATTTACAAAGTGTAGAAGTAATTGTATCAGGGTTTTAAATGTAAATAAACAGCACGCATTTCACAGTTTCTGTTCAGTAACTTCCAACCTCCCCTGCATTTGTTGACAACTGTATATTATTGCCATTTAATATCTTCACACATTTTAAGGACAATGATACAAAATGCCTTACAGACTGCATGTCGCAGATTACTTGTCAAATTAGAGAAGAATAAGAAACATACACAGAAAGATAAGACAGAACTGCATTTCTGCAAGCAATAGTCATAAATGGTTATGTGATCACGCATTGCACTACATCTCAAATATATATATATATATATATATATATATATATATATATATATTTATTTATTTTTTTTTTTAATATGTATTCTTATGTACTATTTTTGTTTTCAATTTACATAATGCTGTAGTGGAGCTTTTCTCCCCGGGCCTCTACTGAAAATGGACATATATCCAGTTAGACTAGCCCGGTCAACAAATGTAAAATAAAATAAAATAAATAAAAATAAATAAAATGTATAATACATGTAGAAACAACTCAGAAGTGTACAACTGTCATATGTTTTGTTAATACTGTGGATGATGTTGCAGTTGCTTGTATGCACAATGATTTTCATTCTCTGCTGCAAAGCTGTTTCTGGGCAAAGAGGGAGAAGACACCCTACTGTGTTTTGAAAGTTCTTGGGAGTGAGAGTTAAAATCCAGACCTGTGTAAATATATTTCATGTGTACCATCATAACGTTTGTAGTGTTGTTTATTTAATAGATTTCTTTTCTTCCTTTTTTCTAATTGTCTTTGTTTTTTATGCCAGTATTTGTGCAGTGCATGGATTAGAGCAAACATGAGAAATTGAGAAGAACAATAAATGTCTTGTAAAGTACTTCTTTGATGACAGCACATCAACTACACCTGTGAATCCTTTGTGTGTATAGCACATCACATATGCTAAACACATTGATCCACACAGCATATACTATTAGCACAACAGGGTTCAGGTCCCACCTTTGTCTTTGAAGGATGAAACCTAATAAACACTGATCACAAGGCTAAAACAAGTTTAGCTTTGCTTATCTTGTTTGTGTGACACTTACAATCATGCAACCCTGGACTAGTGGCCTACACAGGGAGCAAACAGAACACCTGCAGACAGGACGTACACATTCTAAATGTCAAAAAGGATACAGTGTTCTGTTTTTGGATTTCCTTCATGCAGTACCACTTAGCAACATTACGTAGTGGTTAGCAAGCTTCCCCAACGTCTGCAGTACTAGAACCCCTGCAGAGAGGAAGCAGTCAACAATTTTAAACCGGCTACATTGTATCAAGGGAGTTGAGCACCATGCAAACATGTTAAGTGGCATTGTGCGGTGGTTAACACATAGAAGATAATAATGAATAGGGAAATATCCAGCAGTTGGTTAACTATTTGTGTGGCAGCAGATGTAAGTGTAGGGCTGTAATACATTTGTTCCTGGGTTCTAATACAGGAAGTGCAACATATTTTTACTGTTGTGACAGTTGAGTTTATAGTAATGTACAGGAAAATATCCAAGTGTTATTTCAGTATTCATACACATGGTCCTTGGTTCTAATACAGGGAATGCCAGACATTTTTACTGTGTTCCATTTCACATTGTATTAAATTTCACTTATAACAATTTGTATGTAATTATAAATAGTAACTATATATAGCAGTGCATCTGAATTATACATATGAGAAATAAGACACCCTTACTGTGCTTTGAAGATTCAGATGTATGACTGCTGGAATACTGTCTACTGTGTTTCTATATGTATAATCCTGCTATCTGGACTTGGATGTCTTTCCTACTTCAATAAGACACATGCACAAATGAATGTGTAAAGAAAAAGGACCTTGTCAGGCCCACACATACATAGTTAACACCGCAAGCTGTCATCTATATTTATAAATAATTTATGACTGTGTTTGAGAAGCACTTCTTGTGTGGCAGA
Source organism: Protopterus annectens (assembly GCF_019279795.1). NCBI lineage: Eukaryota > Metazoa > Chordata > Ceratodontiformes > Protopteridae > Protopterus > Protopterus annectens. The sequence continues at coordinate 266,978,926 of NC_056728.1, forward strand.
GATGGAAAATCACCACTGTGGAAGAAAATATGTTGCCTCTTATGCATAGGTTTGAATCCCACACTGTAAACATCAATTTTATCAGTGTATAAAGCCAAAACAAACATGTGTCAGGTCATGAAATTTATACCCCCAGTGCATATCTGCAAAGTTAAATCACCTAACAGTTACAGCAGCACACACCCCTTAAATTATTGTCAAGTGTCAGATTAACCTTCCAGTTTCTAAAACTGCTTTTCTCTCTATTTGGCACTGTTGCTTGCCTCTTAATGTCTCACAAACACAGATGGCATCATTTCTCAGGTTTGAGCACCACCAGTAAACGTGATAACATGCATAGGGTGGGAAATTATTAGTTGTTATTGCAGTGTTTTCTGGTTAGACATTTCTGGTGTTAGAGGGGAAGGTGCCCAATTTAGGGAGCAGAGGTGGGGTGTTCAGGAGTACGGAATCTTTATAGGACTCTTGGAAAAGTGCCACAGCCAAAGGCTTTTGCAGGGGGACTATACTGGCTCCCAGTATATGTCTGAGGCTTGGAATCGTATGGCCAAGGCTGTATCCAGTGTGACTGGTATTACATGCACTGGAGAGCAAGTATAGTTACCACTTTATTGACCTAAAAAGGCACACAAGAGATACACGCAACCAGTGGCCAGATAATTTCAGAACTAGCAACATCCCACAGTTGTGTAAATATGCTAATAAAGAGAATTTATAATAGATATAAAGCTAAATATAGGCAAAACTGGTATGCATAATGCTCTTCTGTTCACTTCTTTTCTTTTCACAGCTAATTTAGAAATCAGTGCCAATAGGCAGGCTCATGCTGATCATCTAGAGAGATTGAGGGAAGCAGGTGGTATGTGTGCAGCACAAGAGAAGTATTACTGCAGCTTAAAAAACTTTTCTGTACAGTAGTAGCAAAGTAAGCATGCATATCCTAACTGCAAAAAACAAGTAGTCATGCATCAGTCTGTAACACAAACCAATTTTAGGAGTGTAAGACTGTAGTCAGATGTGGGTTCAGATACCAAGAGTAACAAGTGTAAAATACTGCAATCCTTTAATACTATTACATATTACATAAATTAAATTCTACATAAGTGGAAATTAAATTATACATAAGTGGCATAAATGCCCTGCTGTTAACTTTAATCTGTATAATTGAACCAAGCATATGTGCAGTATCTGCACATTGCAGGGATTACTTTGAGCAATTCATAATTATAGTTTGTAGTTGTTAAAACGTGTACTTAAATATAAAACTTCAGATAAAATAGTTGTATTATTGCGGTAATGCATTGTATGTCGCATATGATGGTACTAATTTGATCTCTTTTGTTCTCTCATCCCAGCGGTTATCTCTTTTTTTTTCAATTATGTGTCATCAAAATGTTTCCATGTCATCCATCTCTAACAAACCACTAGATGCTTTACAGCACAGGGAAGCAGGCCAACCCCAGTGGCTTAGCCTGCCCATGCTCCACCAGATCTGGCACCAATGCCTAGCACACCCAGGACCCAACCTGGCAGTACTGCCTCTGCTGCCTACACTGCCTGTGCCCTCAGGTAACTAAAAAAAAAACCAGCACCTGTCCCACAAAAAAATATCTTCCCATATATAGCTCTTCACACATGTGTCTTCTTGACACACATGATTTTGTCTATTTGGCTATACAACATAATTGAGTTGTTAAAAAAGAAAAAAAAGAAGGTGATACCAGAACTAGTAAAGGCTACTCAAATCAAAACAGTGCAATAAATAAAAGCAAAATGTGAGCCAGCCAACACAGCCACTAAATAAAACACTATGTAAACACTCTAAAATCTGGTTTATTCAAATAAATTAGTACTTTCTCAGGGTGTCAGATCCAAAAAAGAATAAAAAACATATAAAACACATTCACTATATAGAAAAAGCGAGCCTATCATTAAATTCTACTAATAAAACAATTACATTCAGTCAGTCACAGTCACTGCCTCCTAACCAACGCAGGCTTTATTGGAATACCAGCATTTAAACCTGGTGATTTGTGTGCTTGTAGAGATATAATCCACTTTAACTCAGGCATTTCAACCTAATTATTAAAATCACCCCTTCTGATACTAAAAGGGACAAGTTATAAAACCCTAAAACCAAAAACATTGTGTCCTGATACAGTGAACAGTGTAGTTACCACTTTAATGACCTAAAAAGGCACATAAGTGATACACTGAACCAGTGGCTGGATGAGTTCAGAACTAGCAACATCCTAAAGTTGTGTAAGTATGCTAATAAACGGAATTTATAATAGAAAGCTAAATATGCTCTTCTGTTCACTTCTTTTCTTTTCACAGCTAATTCAGAAATCAGTGCCAATAGGCAGGCCCATGCTGATCATCTACAGAGACTGAGGGAAGCAAGTGGTATGTATGCCACACAAGAAAAGCATTACTGCAGCTTTTAAATAAAAAAAAAATCTATTTTGTACAGTAGTAGCAAAGTAAGTATACATATCCTAACTGTAAAACGCAAGTATTTATGTATCAGTCTGTAGCACAAACCAACTTTAGGAGTCAGGTGTATGACTGCAGTCAGATGATGTGGGCTCAGATACCAAGAGTAACAAGTATAAAATATTGCAATCCTTTAATACTATTACATAAATTAAATTCTACATAAATGGAAACTAAGTTATACATAAGTGGCATAAATGTCCTGCTGTTAACTTTAATCTATTTAATTGGACCAAGCATATGTGCAGTATCTTCACATTGCAAGAATTACTTTAAGCAATCTTTAATTATAGTTTGTATTTGATAGTGTACTTAAATGTAAAACCTCAGATAAAATAGTTGTATTATTGTGATAATCCAGTGTATGTCACATATGATGGTACTAATTCGGGTCTATATCAGAACATCGAAATTTCACAATGTCGAATGTTCTAATATTGACCCTTATTCAGTGAATGCTGACAACATCGAACATGCAGAACAGTGAATTTTTTCCTAGGGAAAAAAATTGCTGTTCCGAAACACATACACACAACACAAGCACACCAAACAAACAGCAATCCACACACATACACCTAAAATCTTACAGCTAACCCTACACTAAACTGTACAAACATCACTAACTATCCACTTACCTTAACCCAAACCCTAACCCTAAGGTCCGTCACTATCGCACACTCACCTCACCTGCACCCTAACTCACCTAACCCGCCCTAACCCTCACATCCACACAGTTGCACACATACCTAACCTCCTCCCTAACCCACCTAACCCGTGCCCAATCGCACACTTACCTGAACCTGACACGTAACCTTCCACCACAGCGCTGAAAATAGCGAAATGACAGAAACGGACAACCAAATTCTTTCCCTAGGGAAAAATTCGGTTTTCTGTCATTTTGCTGTTTTCAGCGTTCGCTGAATAGGGGTCGATATTAGAACATTCGAAATTGTGAAATTTCAATGTTCTAATATAGACCCACTAATTCTATCTCTTTTGTTCTCTCATCCCAGCTATTATCTCTTTTTTTCTATTATGTGTGTTTCCATGTCATCCATCTCTAACAAACCACTACATGCTTTACAGCACAGGGAAGCAGACCAATGCCAGTGGGTTTGCCTGCCCCTGCTCCACCAGATCTGGCAGTAATGCACAGCACATCTGGGACCCAACCTGGCAGTACCGCTTCTGTTGCCTACACTACCTGTGCCCTCACGTAACTAAAAAAAAACAGCACCTGTCTCACAAAAAATATCATCCCATACATAGCTCTCCACTTC